>NC_060960.1:8201838-8214338 GCF_910589235.1 Vespa crabro | reverse complement strand
ATACGTAACTACATACGTAAATACATAAATACGTGTTTACAAATCGATTAGGCCCGTACAAAATGTTACGAACTATTCTCGCTCTATAAGCGAATTTGTTAGAAATGTTGAAAAATCGCGCGATTTCTTGTTTTTTTTTTTCTTTTTTCTCTTTTTTGAAACGTTTTATTTCTCTTTTTTCTTTTTTTTTACGCTGAAAGAAAAAAAATATTGTTGACAAATTGCGCGTTCTCGGGCAAGCGAAAGAGAAAGAATTTATTCGAAAGTCGCGCGTTATCACGTGAATACGTGTTACGCATAACTACGTATACATATATATATATATATATATAAAAAAAAAAAAAAAAAATAAAAAAAAAATAAAAAAAAAAAATAAAAAGAAAGAGAGAGAAAAGAAAGAAAGAAAGAAAAAGCATTAATTATAAAAAATTCGTGGCTCTTATAAAAATATTTCGTGGCTCTTATTGTAGTTTAATGGTTCGAAGAAGAAGAAAAAGAAAAGAAAGGAAAAAAAAAGAGAAAGAAAAAGAAGAAGAAGCAAAAAAAAAAAAAATAGAGAATAATTACATCGAACAAAAAGTCTCGAATATTTGATTATTTTTAATTAATTTTCATTTGCAAGATCGCTCATATGTGAACCTTTTGACTATTTCCTTTTGTTATATACATTTTTTTCATATACCTTTGTCATATACAGATTTTGTCGAATAACAAAAACAAAAAAATAAAAATAAAAATAAAAATAAAAATAAAAGTAAGACGGATACACATTCACTTTTTTCCGATATCTCTGTATCTTTATATCGACCAAGTAAGAGTATCTGTTTCGATAGTACGATAAAGTGGGGTCATCGGAAAGTAAAGTAAAGTAAAGTAAAGGAAAGGAATACTGCTGCTACAAAGATATCTTCAGAACGCGATCTGTCTTTTCATCTTTACGGAAAACCATAAGAGAGATGTCGGATTTGACTTTCCGATAAAATCCGAACTCGCGAGAACATTTCTAACGTACTTTGAAGCGATCTCGTTGGGAGAGAAAGAAAGAAAGAAAGTAACGGGGGTTTAGGGTTGAAGGGGGTGGAATAGGGAGTCGGAAGGGATGGGTCGAATACGAATGGAGATCTTGATAGCAAATCTCGTAGACGTATTCACGGTTGATCCCTTATTTATCTTTTTTTTTTTTTTTTTTCTTTCTTTTTGTCCCTTTTTCCATCCTTTTCTCTTCTTTTACCTTTCACTTCACTCGATTTTTCTTTCTTTTTTCTTTTTCTTTTTTTCTTTCTTTTTTCTTTTTCTTTTTTTCTTTCTTTTTTCTTTTTCTTTTTTTCTTTCTTTTTTCTTTTTCTTTTTTTCTTTCTTTTTCTTTTTTTCTTTTTTATTTTCCTTACTTTAATTTCTCACTTCGACGAGACATATGTTTTGTTTATATTGTTATTTTTTTTTTTTTTTTTTTTTTTTTTTTATTACGTTTAACCTTTTCAATTCACTTTTTTTTCTTTCTTCTTTATCTTTCTCTTTTTCTTCTTCGCTTCAATTTGATTCTTTTCTATGAATTTTTCTTTTCTTTTTTTTTTTTTTTTTTATTTATTTCTTATGTTTGCCTTTTTAATTCATAGTCATTTATTTTTATTTTTTTCATTCTTTTTTTTTTATTTTCTTATTTTTTTTTTCTTTTTTTTTTTTATTTTTCATAATGCATCTCGCATAAGAAAGTAAAAGTAAAAGGAAAAAAGAAGAAACGTTTTTTTTTTTTTTTCGTCGAAATAAGTACAAGAATTTTTTTCTTAAATATTATTATAAAATACATCTCATTAGGAGTTACATGTATGTATGTACGTATCTATGTATGCATGTATATATGTGCGTACTTACATGAAATGATAATCATTGTTAGAAAATATTCAAAAGAAATTTTAAAGGAGAAAAAGGAAAAAAGAAAAAAAGAAAAAGAAAAATATTTGTCGTTTGAATGAAAGCGCTATTAGATTTTCTAAGATTTTTTGCAATGTTTTGTACAACATTATTTACAACGTTTTTTTTTTTTTTTTTTTTAATTTATTACAATTACACTCCTTGATAATAATGAGTCTTGCGTAAAAGAGAGAAAAAGAAGAAAAAGAAATTTGTCTCGGGTCGTAAATAGAACATGAATTTTTATTGAAATTATTAAAAAATATTGGATTGATCAATAAGTAATGTCGAAACTTTTGATAGTTTATAATTGAATAAATAACATTAAATATATATATATATATATATATATATATATATATACATATTTCTTTTTTATTGAAAATATTTGATATCCTATAACGAAATAGAGTATCTTTTTTAATTAAAAAATTTTTCTATTCCATACCTAAATAAGAATATATTTCTTTGCAAATAAAAATAAATTGTACACCTTGTACTGAATTGTACTGAAAACAATGTTCGGTATTTTTATATCTAGATAAATGATCCTATAAAATGCATATTTTTTTTCCTTTTTTTTTTTTATATTTTTTATTGTTCTCTTTTTTTTTCTTTTCTTTTTTTATTGAGAACTTTAAATGTTTCATATTAAAATAAATGTCACCCTAGAGAACCGGATATATTGTTTATTGAAACTAATTATAATATTTAAAGTATTATCTAAAGAAACAAAACTGATATATATAAATCTCAAAATTACATAATGGCCAATGCAATAATAATTAACATAATGTAATAATAAAATATGCAAAAATAATAAATAAACAAACAATAGTTTGTATATTTATTTGAGAAAAGTTTTTTTCTCACTTTTTCCTTTTTTTTTTTTTCTTCTAAAAAAGAAAAAAAAATCATTCGATCTGGTAACCTCGATATTCTTCTCCATCGATTCTCGATATAATAAGAAGTGAATCGTTGAGGAAACCCTACATAGATACATACATATATACACACATACATACACATACATACATACATACATACCTGCATACATGCATACGTACATACAATAAAGTATAATAGAGTATATATTTGGAGTATATTTGGCATATGAGCCATGTCAATTGAAGGATCAAGAAAATATACTTTGCAAAAGTATATTCTAACAAAAATCAAGCGAGTAAAGTTTCTCAGGAGAAAAAGTAACCCGGTAGAAAAATGAACAATGAACGAACGAACGAACGAGTGAATAAGCGAATGAACAAATAAATAAATAAACGAAGGAAGTAAGTTAGTAACAACCGATGATAGCATGTACTTACTTTACTCTTTCTCTTTTTCTCTCTCTCTCTCTCTCTCTCTTTCTCTTTTTTTTATTCGTATGAAAGACCTCGTTCTATCTATTTTTTTTTTTTTTTTTTTTTTTTTTTTTATCACTCTTTCTCTCTTTTGCATTCCTATAGATAAAGAAGTATATAAGCACTCGTATTTATGCTCGAGACTTCGAGATATCATGATTTTTTATTTCCCATGTGAGACTTTTCGAAAGGTGCAAAGCTTTTGCTTTTTTTTTCCTTTTTTCTTTTCGACGAAAAAAAGTTTTCCTAAACTTTTTGTCCTTTCCCTACTCTCAATCCCTTCTCGTCGTTATTTCTTCCTTCCTTCCTTCCTTCCCTTCTTTCTTTCTTTTTTTCTTTTTTCTTTTCTTTTCCCTATTCTCTATATCTTTTTATTCTCGTTTTCTCATTCCTTCTTTCTCTTGGTCTTTGTCTAAAGCTTCTCTACGATCTCTCGTTGGTTACCAGTCTAGCCGAGAAAATCTCTAAACTCTCGACCGGTAGATTTTGTAGTATTTCCTAGGTCGACCATGTGCGTTGGGATATTGCTTGAGTATATATATATATATTTTTTTTTTTTTCCTTTATATATATATATATATATATATAAAGAAAAAAAAGAGAGAAAAAACAAAAAAAAAAAAAAAAGAAAACGAAAGAAGAAAAAAAATACTGGACTAGGGAACGTAGGTAACGTACGTATATGTGATACCAGGGAGAAAGAAAGAAACGGAGAGAGAGAGAAAGAGAAAGAGAGAGAAAGGGTTGGAGAGGGAGGTACGGGGGTGAAACAGAACATGGTAATGAAACGAACGAAAAGAGAGAACGGGTAACGTGCGAGCGAGCTTTTAAATTCGTGCTTGGAATATTGTACAGACAGGGCTCCACTGCCTACGAATACGGTAAACGAACGGGAAAAGATTTTGCGAACTTCTGGGATTAACATACAAGAGAGAAAGAGAGGGAAAGAGGGGGGGGGGGTGGTGGTGGGGGAGGGGCTGGGGCGGGGGAAGAGAGGAGAGTAAAATACTCGCAAAATGTTGATCACATAGGAGAAACCTACGAGGGATTAACGAACGCGGAAAATTCGCGACACGGAGGTTACAAAGAAATGATAAAAAAAAAATGAAAAAGGAAAAAAAAAGAATGGTTAGAAAAGTATAAAGAAAGACAGAGAGAGAGAGAGAGAGAGAGAGAGAGATGAAGTAAATATTATAGAGTAATAAATATACAGAGTAAGATGGTGAAACGGGAGTTGAGAAAAAATAAATAAAGAAATAAATAAAGAAAGAAAGAAAGACAAGAAAAGTAAAAAAGATGAGAAACAAAAGAGATAAAAAAAGAGGATATACAGGTTGGATTAAAAATTACTAAATGATTTTTAATAATCGATTACGCCATTTTTCTCAGATATTTTAAGGCTTATTCGTTTTCTTTTTTTCCTTTTTTCCTTTCTCTTTTTTTTTTTTTCTTTTTTTTACTGTTCAGATTGTGCAAAAATACAGGTTTATTACGTGAAATTATAAAGAAAAAAAGTCTGCGAATAAAATTTACTTAATAAAAAAAGTTTCGAGCAAAGAAACTTTTTTTTTTTTTTTTTTTTTTTTTTTTTTTTTTTTTTTTTTTTTTTTTTTTTTTATATAAAATATCTACATATATCGTACGAGCAATTAAATTTCTAATAGGAATAATTTCAATATTATAATCGAACGATTAAAAATATAATTTTAATTAAAAAAGAAAGAGATAGAGAGATAGAGATAGAGAGAGAGAGGGGGGGGGTCGGGGGAGAGAGAAGGGGAGGGAGAGAGAGTTAGATGTTAGAAACGCGAGTAACGAAATAAAAGTAAGTAGTTGTTTCTAATCTTGGCGAAGTTGTCGCTCGCGTTCGCACATTCGTCGGGTAAGAATAGAAGACCCTACGTGCACCGAGACCTTTCCTGCTTTATTTTCTACAAGCGTAGACATATATATATATATACAGATAGCAGACAGATAGACAGACAGACAGACAGGCAGACAGAGAGACATGCAAAGAGACAGAAACGTACACACGTAGGATTACTCTCGCTTCGTCATGTCGATCATAATAGTAAAAACAATTTTCTTCGAATAATAAAATTTCAACGATTCGTTCTAAAACGTTGTTCGTAAAATTACATAATAAAAGAAATATTTCAAATATTATCCAAGTCACCGAGTATATAGATAAGCATGTAAATACCTACGATGTCTATATGTATAAAATATATTCATGTGACTTACGTATATAACACAATCGTAAAGTTCATATAAGAAATGCGTATAAAATGTGCTATGCCTGAAATGTTATTTGTAACGCGTTTAAATGCCTTTACCGATAAAATGTCTAGAAAATTATTAGGGGAAAAAAAAGAAGGAAAGAAACAAAAAAAAAAAATAAAACAAAAAAAAAAAAATAAAAAGAGAAAAAAAAAACGAGAAATTCTAACAGGTATTCCAGACAGGGTCGTAGACATCGATTATCGTAAAAAAATATAGTGACCAATGTCCACCCACATGCATGCCAATACCTACGTACGTACGTGCATAAACGCATACACCCATGCATACACATTCATATATACTGAGATATTTAAACGGCGAGACGGTCACCTTTTCGTGGCCTTTCGTAATTACGATTTCGATCGTCGGTTGCGTTCGCAAGAAAAAGAGAAAAAGAAAGAGCAAGAATTAAAGAGAAAGAGAGAGAGAGAGAGAGAAAGAGATAGAGATAGAGATAGAGATAGAGATAGAGATAGATAGATAGATAGATAGATAGATAGATGAAAGAGAGAGAAAGAGGAGGAAGAGGAGGAAGAGGAGGAGGAGGAGGAGGAAGAAGAAGAGGAAGAGGGGGGACCGAATCAGCTTTCGTGCAAGCTGCACTTTCGAGAGAGGACCGAGAGAGAGAGAGAGAGAGAGAGAGAGAGAGAGAGAGAGAGAGAGAGAGAGAGTTGTAGCATGCTCGCGACCTTATACGGCCGCGAGAAAGCGAACTGAACGGTCCTCCCCCTCCTCTTCAGTCCCTCCTACACCCTCACTCCAGCAGCCTACCCTTACTATCCTCTCTCTCTCTCTCTCTCTCTCTCTCTCTGACTCTCTTTCTCTCTTCTTTCCCCTTTCTCTTTCTCTCCGTTCGATCCTCTTTCCTGATGAAAAGAGTGAGAGGACAAACGACAAAGCCGTTGATGTTGATGTTGCTGTTAACGTTATTGTTGTTGTTTTTATTATTACTTTTGCTGTTGCTGCTGTTGCTGCTGCTGCTGCTGTTGTTGTTGTTGTTGTTGTTGTTGTTGTTGCATGTTAGACCTAGGCATCAAACAGAGAAGCTGAAACTGTACGTTGTTCCTACATATCTATATATATATATATATATATGTATTATGTGTGTAGGTTAGGTCATATATATGTACATACGTAGGTGCATACGGGATATATGTACGTACATATATACTTACATACATACCTACGTATATACATAGGAAGTCTTCGAACTCTCTCTAGACGTGTATTTGTAAGCGTGGCACCAGGTGCGATCGACAGGTCGCAAGCCGCGCGTCGAGTCGCGAACGGACGTGGACGAGTGCAGCTGCATTGATCTACGACGCGTATGCACCGAACTCAACGAGAGAGAGAAGACCTCTCCATTAGCTCGTCACAAGTGACGCCCAATTTCATCCAATTAATCATATTTCTCTGTCACTCTCTCTCTCTCTTCTCTCTCTCTCTCTTTCTCTCTCTCTCTCTCTTTCTCTCTCTCTCTCTCTTTCTCTCTCTCTCTCTCTCTCTCTCTTTCTCTTTCTATTTCTGTTTCTTCTGTAAACGAAAAACGTTTGAGAATCACTGATATTCTCAATGAAATTTTATCAGAGAATTTATTCGTTGATATATTACGTGTATACATTTTTATTATTTTACTTCTATGGGAGTGAGATGGTTGAGATGACGGGAGGATGGGGCATGGATATGATGTTATCTTTCTTTCTCTTTCTATTTTTCTTTCTCTCTTACAAACACAAGTACACATTCATATACAAAATAAATAATTTATTATATTAATGAATTAATTATTAAATCTTCATTAAATCTAATCTGATGCTACTCAATTTTCTTTCATTAATCATATTTTTCTTTCTTTCTCTTTCTCTCTCTCTCTCTCTCTCTCTCTCTCTTTTTCTGTCAGAATAAATTCTGAATGAAACTTTATCAAGAAATTTATCTTTGATATATTACGTGTATTTTATTTATATTGTTTTATTTCAATTAGAATGTTCTCACATATTAAGACAACAAATGAGATAAAGAAATTTCTTTTCTATATTAATGAATGAATTATTCGTTAATATTTTAAGAGAGACACAATTGTGTGTGTGTGTGTGTGTGTGTGTAATAGTTGTTATAATTATGTAATTAGTATAATCTTGTAAATGAAAATATTTTAATAGAGACTAATGTTCTGAATGGAACATTTATTACGTCGATATATTACGTTTATATATATTTTGTATTATTTTATTTCAATCGAAATATTCACATAGAGACATACACACATACAAGATAAATAATTTATTATATATTAATGAATTAATTATTAATTAATAATTTTAAATAACACACATACGTGAATATCATAGTTAATTTTCAAATGTTAAATTTACAAACTTTATGATTCCTCTAATAGAACATATTAGATCATATTAAATGTATGCATGTACACGAGCATTTAACGTTATTCACATATTACATATACTATATGTTTCTCAAGCATATTGATCAATTATTATAAAATAAAACGACAGGAATTAATAAACTCAATTAACAATTTAACAAATTGTCATAGATTAATACATATGTCTAATCATATTAAATATTAATTCTAAACGTTAATTCTTCAGGAACGTCAGATTCCTCGATTCTATTAAAACTTCGTTTCTTC
Organism: Vespa crabro; assembly: GCF_910589235.1. Classification (NCBI taxonomy): domain Eukaryota; kingdom Metazoa; phylum Arthropoda; class Insecta; order Hymenoptera; family Vespidae; genus Vespa; species Vespa crabro. The sequence goes on along the minus strand of NC_060960.1, from coordinate 8,206,130 downwards.
TTCTTGGTTAGTCCTATCATTGCTCTAATCAGAAATGGGAATGCTAACTCGCTTAAAAAGAGAGAGAGAGAGAGAGAGAGAGAGAGAGAGAGATCGTATGACTCATCATCCAACGCAATGTGGAAACGTCGTCTTGCAAATGTCGCGAATGAGTCGAACGCTTGCTTTAGAGTATCGTGTAAGTGTGAATCCATGTAAGTACTCTAACGTACAATACATAGATACCTATATACATACGTACATATATACATATATATATATATATATATGTGGCGGGTGCATATTGTAAAGTAAAACACACACGCTTTTAACATCTTTAAATTCAGTCTGCGTTGTCTACTTGTCGCGTTGTAACGTTACGTAAGCATCGTTAAGAAAGACTAGCGTAAGCGATCGCCCGGCAAAAGTTTAAACTGCCTCAACTAAAGAGGGGAAAAAGAGGAGACTTGAGAGTTTGCGAGGGCCATGGTCGTCGTCATCTCTCTCTCTCTCTCTCTTTCTTTCTCTTTAGTATCTACACATATATAGACGCATACACTTTCTTTCTCTCTCTCTCTCTCTCTCTCTCTCTCTCTTTCTCTCTCTTTCTCTAAGAGTCTACATTTTCGCACGTGGGGTTGTTAAAACATTCGAGTACGACCGCTGCGATTCTAAGTGCACTCTCTTGGTCCCTCCCAGCGGGAGAGCGTTGCTATTATTGTTGCCGTTTGCATTCACCAGACGAGTTTCGTCGAGCTCGCGCGTGCCTTTCGATCCTAGATGCTACTTCATTTTCTTTGGTCTTATATATATATATATATATGTATATGTATGTATATATGTATGTTTGCATGTATGTATGTTTGGATGTATGTTTGGATGTATGTTTGGATGTATGTTTGGATGTATGTATGTATGTATGTATGTATACATGTATATATGTATGTAGATATGTATTAGAATAAATGATTATATATTCGTTAATGATCCCATTGATTATGTCGGTCATTTGGTTTACACAATCTATTATATAAAATAATTTTAATTAAGAAAAATAATATCAAGGCTTAATGATTTATATAAAACTTGTTTGCAACAGTTAACCCATTGAATTCGATATTTCTCTTATGATCGCAATGATTGATATCTCGATTTGCATAAAGCTTCGATAGGTATTTACTTATTTAATTTTCTCTTTCTTTTTCTTTTTTTTTTCTTTTTTTTTTTTTTCTTTTTTTTTTTTTTTCTTTTTTTTTTTTTTTTTTTTACATAGACATTTACCAATATCCCTAATCGAATGATAATAATAATGATATCTTCTAATGAAATTTTAATTGTATAATTTTCATAACCATAGATAATATTTTTGATATAATCTAAACGATGATTATTATAATATTATATTATTATTAGATTATTATATATAGAAATAATGTTCGATGTCTTCGAACGATTTATTTATTTCTTGATTTTTTATTTATTTATTTTTTATTTTCTTTTCTTTTTTATCAATCCATCGATCTACATGTTCAATAAATATGTTGATACATACGTCTTAGGATTATAATTCCATCGAATTGCCGAATAAACGATTGAGGGATGAGAGATTAGGGATAGGGGAGAGGAGAAGGGGAAAGGGGGAGGAACGTTTGCGTGATATATAACAGTATAATATAACCGATAAACCAAAGTGGTCGTTACATTAATCCTGACCATTATGTTTGAAAATTGTCGAACACTAAATTCCTCAAATGTTAAGCAAGAACCTAAATGTCGTGTTATATATATATATATATACATAACATGATGTTCGTGGTTGTTGTTATTGTTATTGTTGTTATAGTTATTGTTGCAAGAATGTCCATTAACCCAATTAAATTGTTCCGTGGCAAAATCAATGAATAATTCAGATCGTTAATCGTCAAGGCTCGAAGAGTATTTGATGAAATTTCAAAAATTAATCTTTTTCGTCATCTCCTTCCTTTTTTCGTTTCTTTTCTTTCTTTTTTTCTTTATTTTTATTTTATTTTATTTTTTTTTTTTTTTTTTTTTTTTTTTTTTTATCTTTTTTTCTCCTCTTTCTATTTTCCCACTTACGAGCTAATCGTTCGTAAAAATGAAAATAATCGAAAACTCAATTTTAATATCATTAACGATTTTTCGAACTTTTTAAACGTTCGAATTCTAGAATAATAAGAATAACAAAGATTGGAATTTATAGATTGTTATTATTATTTCTTTCTTTGTTGCTTTCTGTTTTTTTTTTCCAACTTTCAAATCGATAGTATTTAGTATTTGGTAAAAGAATGCATAGGTATAAAAAGAAGAAATGAAGAAAAAAAAAAAAAGTACAGCTCACAACTTTCGTCGAATTTTTTGAAAATAATTTTTTTTTGTGGTGGATTTTTCCAGTTAAGATATTTCTTACGATTTTATTCGATATTAATTCGAATTGTTAGTAAAAAAAGATGATTAGAATTTAGTTGACAATTTGATATTTTAAATTCATGTATTTTAAATAGTTTTAATGCGTGCATGTCTATGTCTCTTCCTCTCTCTCTCTCTCTCTCTCTCTCTATATATATATATATATATATATATATATATATATATATATATAAAAGAGGTGTATAAGAGTTTACGTATATACCGGGTGTTGAAAATCAAACGTTACAAATTTTCCATGAAAATTCTTCAATCAGTTTTACTAAACGAATAATAATAAATATAATAAAAATGTATAAAGGAGGAACACACACACACATATATATATATATATATATATTATATTATATTATATTATATTATGGAAGGGTGTATGTTTCCTTATTGCATTCATGTGCCATGTGTAATATGTATATAAGCTCGTAAATTCGAACAATACCTTAGTCCAAGCGATTACATGATAGGTACTATAGTATAGGAGGAAGGCAAACAGGAAGGCTTATCGAATAGCAGGTATTCATGCGCCATATCACCTTAGGTAAAATAAATCGAATAAAGAAGGTCAGACGCATTTCAAAATGGATCTGAACCTTAACACCTTATCTCTATTCTTATGGATACACAGTTCACTTATCGTAAATAGAAAATGCGAAATTTACTAGGATTCCCTCAGTGACTCCGTTATTATTTTTCATAAAGTCATTCTCTTCTCTCTCTCTCTCTCTCTCCCCCTCTCTCACTCTCTCTCTCTCTCTCACTCACTCTCTCTCTCTCTCACTCTTTCTCCTTTTTTTTCTTTTTTTTAAATTAGATTTTACTATTCAGTATATGATCCGTAAAAATGAAAAATTAAAATGAAACTGATAAATGTATAGTTTCTCGATGTATGTGAGAGAGAGAGAGAGAGAGAGAGAGAGAGAGAGAGAGAGAGAGAGAGAGAGAGAGAGAGGAGTGATTCGATATATAATTATCGTGATCTCTTTAAACTCAATCTTGTTTTGAATAAATCGTTGATATATATATATATATATATATATATATATATATATATATATATATCGTTTAACGATTACCCGACTTTTCTCGTCGAGTGAAACGTTGAAAATAAAAAAGAAAAATAATTAATTTACGCTTTTGAATTTGTTTTCAAAGATATATATATATATATATATATATATATATATATATATATGCATAGAGAGAGAAAGAGAAAGGGAGAGAGATTGAAGTAGTCATTAAAGTTTTTAACAAGGCCGATTTGACCGTCGAAAAAACAGAATCGCAATCAATTCATTTAAATAACTTTATCTCTGACGGGTCTTTCAAGCTTCGACACTCTATGAATTTTTATAAATTTTTGAAAAAAAAAAAATTATATGTATATATATATATATATATATATATATATATATATATATAAATCAGTATGAAAGGTAATTTCAGTAAAAAGGAAATAATTGATTTTTGAAAAATCATCTAGATACTTTCGCGGTCTCCATTTAGGGATATTTTTTTCCCCTATTTTATATTGTATTAAAAATTTCAATATGATACTTGGTTAAATCGATATTGGAAGAAAAGAATTATGTATCGCGTCAGTGGATACCATATGAGGAGTATCGGAGGTTTAAAATTAATAAAATTTGGAGGGGAATAAAAAAAAAAAAAAGAAAAAAAACAGAGAGAGAGAGAGAGAGAGTGAGAGTGAGAGAGAGAGAAAGAAAGAAGGAGAGAGAGAGTAAAATAGTGGAAGAGGATATTATTCGTACGTTCGAAATATTTCTACGTTTGCATAAAAGATACGACTAACGTAATAATATCGAGTTAACGTTTCTCGCAATTTCCGACTGGCAAAGTCCTGAGATTAT
>NC_060960.1:8174338-8191838 GCF_910589235.1 Vespa crabro | reverse complement strand
TAACCCGTGTCTCCGTTAGCTTACGATCCCATCTCTCTTTTATTTCCTTTCCTCTTCTTCTTATTTTTGTCTTCCTTCTCTTCACTGATTGTGAGTTTCTTTCTTTCTCTCTCTCTCTCTCTCTCTCTCTCTCTTTTCTTTTTTTTCTCTTCTTTTTTTTTTTCTTTTCTTTTCCTCTTCGTTTTACGTCTTCTTTCTCGGCTAATCTGTTACAACGAAGGCTTAGTTATACGACATAATTCTGAAATAAAGAAAGAAAGAGAGAGATAGATAGAGAGAGTGAGAGAGAGAGAGAGAGGGAGAGAGAGAGAGAGAGAGAGAGAGATAATAGCTTCGATATTTCTTTTAAAGCGGTTCCTTAAAAGAAATAAAAGGGAGAGAGAGAGAGAGAGAGAGAGAGAGAGAGAGAGAGAGAGAGAGAGAGAGAGAGAGGAAGAGAGAGAGAGTTGGGGGAAAAAAGAGTGAAAAAGATTAAAGAAAAAAAAAAAAAAACAAGAAAAAGGAAAAAAGTAAATTAAAAAAGGAGTACCCTTGTCATTTAGAAACGATATTACAAGAAAGTTATCGGTCGATCGTTTAATTAACGTTTCGTCGAGTTTCTCGATAAAAATGCGCTACCCCGTAAAATTTCATTCCGCCTTTAATCTTTTTCGTTCGAAAAGATATCCCCCATCATGTACGTCCCCACAGTTTTAATTCTAGCAGGCTCTGTTGAAAGACAAACGGATAAAAAGTAGGAGTAATTAACTATTATGTGGTTTTATTATCTCTCTCTCTCTCTCTCTCTCTCTCTTTCTCTCTTTTTCTCTCTCTCTCTCTCTCTTTTTCTCTTTCTCTCTTTTTCTCTCTCTTATTTTTGTGTTTACCCCATCGCTTTTTATTAACGTTTAAACTATTTTTCATAATTGTTTGCAACTCTAAGTTATTCCTTTTTTAATATTCCACTTTTCGATCTCTCTCTCTCTCTCTCTCTCTCTCTCTCTCTCTCTCTCTCTCTCTCTCTATTTCGAAAATTTTTCTTCGGATTAGAAACGACCTTTTATTAATTGATTATTAGGACCATTGTACGTAATTCATGATTCATCAGCTTTTTCTCTTTTTTTATTTCTTTTTTTTTAATTCTTCTCATTTTTCTCTTTCTTTAACTGAATTATCGAATGATCGTATAAACATCTTTGATATAATGAAATTATATGTATATATACTTAAATGCATCATTAATATATATAAATATGTGCAAACATATTTGCGTTCTAATCACATTGCAAATTTTTTTCATCTCTCTTTCTCTCTCTCTCTCTCTCTCTCTCTCACGTGTTTGAAAATTTGGCTATTGAATTATATAAATAACGAGGTATACTTTATTAATTTGTTATAGATTTATGATGCATAATTCACGAACTATAATTTTTCTTGTTCTTTTTTTTCCTTTGTTTTTTTTCTTTTTTTTTTTCTTTTTCTTTTTCTTTTTTTTTCTTTTTTTTTTTCTTTTTTTTTTTTTTGAACTGTAATTTCTACAGAGAAAATCGCATACGCTTATATACTTTTACATGTATATGTATTTTTGGTGTATATACGCGGCACTATCGCGTTTAATTATTCCAACGTTAGAAAATTTTCCATGGATATTAGAAACATATATTTTCGGGGATGCAACATATATTCCGTTAATTTGTTATTCATCGTTAACATTCATGGTAGATAATTCACCGACAATATTTTTTTTAACTGAATTTTATAGGCTTACACCATCGTCATCTATATTTGTTCAGTATATTCGTTAATTTTTAGATTAATCGGGCATAACTCGTGCAAATTTCTTCGATGGAGAAATATTTTCTGAGGAAACGACGGATGTTGAACGACGGTTCTCGTTACTTCTCGTACGTTCCATGTAATTCGCGGGAAAAGGGAAATAAATGAGGGAAGACTCTACGAAACTAATAGAGAGAAAGAGAGAAAGAGAAAGAGAGAAATTTACTGAGAACGAGAGAGAGAGAGAGAAAGAGAGTGGGAAAATGAGAGAAAGAGAAAGAGAAAGAGTGAGAAAAAAGAAAGAGAATTAGAGAGAGAGAGAGAGAGAGAGAGAGAGAGAGAGAGAGAGAGAGAGAGAGAGTGAATGAGTGAGTGAGTGAGTGAGTGAGTAAGTGAGTGAGTGAGTGAGTGAGTGAATGAGTGAGTGCAGTATAGTGAAGATGTAGAAGATTTTCGGATTTGCACGAAGAAGGGCGGTAGAGTTTGCTATCCGATAAAGCTACCCACCCCTTTCTCGCACATGCCTGAATATAAAGACGCTCTCTTGCTACACACAAAGCTGAGGAAGAAGAGGAGGAGGAGGAGGAGGGGGAGGAGGAGGAGGAGGATAAAGAGGAGAAAGAGAAAGAGTAGGAAGAAGAGGGAAGAGGATGAACTCAACCCAATGGCAAAAAGAGACAGTCAGTGAGAGAGAGAGAGAGAGAGAGAGAGAGAGAGAGAGAGAGAGAGAGAGAGAGAGAGAGAGAGAGAGAGGGAGTGTGAGTGAAAGATCAAGAAGACTTGTAGAGAGGGCGCGTATTCACATATAGAGAACCCCTCCCCCCCCCCCCCCCTTGGCATCCTCTCTACTCTCTTGTTATATCGCGTTTCTCTTTACGAATTTCGCGTGGCACGACTTTACGCTCGAGCGTACATACTACATGCATGTATACATATGTACTTATGTTATGTACATATGTATGTATGTATGTATGTATTTATGTACGTACGTACGTACGTAAATCAGTATGTACAATCTTGTCTATGTTCGACGATGCAACGGTAATTTCTGGAAAAGAGAGAGAAGGAGGGAAAGAGACAGAGAGAGAGAGAATGAGAGAGAGGATGGGGGAGGGGTAATTTGTTCAGAAATAAAAAATATTTATTACAAATTACAATATAGAATGAATGTGATGTATCGATTGATAAAATATTAAAGAACCGAAGAAATTCTCTTTTGGAGATATAGAATAATATTTAGAGAAAGAGAGAGACAGAGAGAGAGAGAGAGAGAGAGAGAAGGAGAAAGAGAGAGAGAGAGATGAAAATATATTAGAATTGAGAAACTATAAACAATGACAAATCTAAAGAGAATATGAATGATAGAATGAAATAGAAATATACATACATACATACACACACACACATACACACATATATATTTAGAGAGAGAGAGAGAGAGAGAGAGAGAGAGAAAGAGAATACGAGAAGAAGCAGAAGGAATAAGAGCAATAGGCAGAGAAAGAGAGAGAAAGAGAAAGAGAGAGAGAGAGAGAGAGAGAGAATGTGAGAGAGAAAGAAAGAGAAATAGAGATATAGATATAGAGATAGATAGTTATGTTAGCACGTGTCGTTGCCTCGGCAACCTGGTGCCTAGATCTCTCGAGCTAGTCGCTTCTATTTTCGATAGCCGCGGAAAACGCACTTCCTCCGTGACCGAGTGTTTATACTTTTAGTGGGCGAGCCCACACTACTTCATCCATTGATATCTCTTTCCATTCTACCCCCTCTCTTTTCCTCTCTTTCCCTTTCATTTTCTTGTATCCTAAAAATATAATTTCAAATTATTATACATATATATATATATATATTTATTTATTCATTTATTTATTTATTTATTTATTTATTTATTTATTTACATACAATTTAACATATTGCAAAGTTAAATTTAAATATATTTTAACATATAATATGTACTTTCTAAATTATTCATTAATTCTTTAATTATTTATTAATTCTAATTATAATTCGAAATATAATATAAAATATTATTCGTAAATTATATTCGTAAGATATATATGGATTAATAGTATATGTGATTGTTTATAAAAAAAAAAATTTTTATACATTAATATAAATTAAATGTGTAAAACCACAATGTATTTTACACATATTTATTTAACACACGTTTATAAACATTTATACTTCCATTTATATATTAATTTAATTCCCAAATTATAGACATTCATTTATGAATCATCCTCTGTATGTGTCTGTATGTGTCTGTATATATATATATATATATATATATATGTTTGATTTTTTTATTTAACATTCATGTCGTATAAGATTTTTATTTTTCATTTAATATTTTTACTTTAATTATTTAATATTTTAATTATTAATATAATTAATTATTATTATTATTATTATTATTATAATCATCATTATTATTTTATAATTATTAGAATTAATTCTCTTATTTTTCGTTCCTTCAATTCTCGCATCAATTTATTAAAAGCACGACGACGACTACGACGAATCGTCCAGATTCAACACAGATTAATTTATCCCTACCGCAGGTTTTAACGAGACACGATTTGTTCCGTGTCTCCGCGCGGAACGAACGGTTCTATGTCGTTTACCATGCGTTCCTCTAATCGTTCCTTCACGTGAGAAAGAATCTTATATGGGGTGAGATGGGATCGGGTTGGTGGCGGGGTGACGGGGAAGGAAGGGGCGCACGGCAAATTAGATTACACAATACTACGTAATTATGTCTATTTCTTTTTTTCTCTCATTTCATTTATTTTCCTTCTCCTTTTGTTTCTTTTCTTTTCCTTTTTTTCTTTTTTTTTTTTTTTCTTTTTCTTACCTATGTTACTAATTATACGATACCAGTCCATACTCGTAACTTTGATTGTAATTGAATTTTAATTATTATATACGACTTATGTGCTGTTGTAAAATTAAAATACATTAAAGGAAGAAGAAAGAAAAAGAAATACAGGAAATGAAAAAATGGAAAAGAAAGAAAGAGAAGTTGTTCCAGATAATATCTTCAAACTCTACGCTGCATGAAATTTATATATTTTATAGGAAAAAAAAAAGAAAAAAAAAAAAAAAAAAGCATATTGTAATGATTCTCGTGTGTTTCTCGGTACATGTTACAATATTGATTAACAAGAGTAAACATATTGTACTAGTTACATGTCATATAATATTGTTTATCGATAAACATACTACCGTTACTGTTGAAATTATATATTACCTATCTCTTATCTTCCATCTTCGTTTTTTTCCTATTTTCTTTTTTTTTTTTCTTTTTGTGTGTATAAAAAAAAAATGGGAAACCATCAAACTCACTTTTGTCCGAGGCACTACAACGGTAACTTTCACCTTACTGCGACTTGTCACTGAAATGAGTTTAACAAAAAGACAAGACGGAAAAGAAAAAGGAAAGAAAAAAAAATTCGAGTTGACAATACGTAAAGTAAGTCGATCATTTTATCGCTCGACTTTCTTTTTTATTGTGCAAATAAGGTCAATAAAAAACATATATATGTATGTACGAACGAGTATATCTATATTTAGCGAGAACTGGAACGGGACACTGTTATTACTTGATTGGTCAATAAGTAATGTCGAAATTTTTTAATACATAGGAGATTCGTATCAAAAAATTCTTTCATCAAGATGTTAAACAAAAGGATTTAGATGGTTTTCTTTTTTTTTTTTTTTAATCGATAATCGATTACTCCTTTCTTTTTTTTTTTTTTTAATCTTTTTGTTGAAGCATTTCTTTTTTCCAGAATTTCTTCTTTTCAAAAATAGACGAACTTTCTTGTTACTTATTAAATCGATTAATTAATTATAAAAATATATATATATATATATATATACACATAGAGATCAATTTAAAAAGTCTCGATAAAGAGTAATCGAATTATTATAAAAAAAGAAAAAGAAAAGAAAAAGAAAAAAAAAAGATCTAGGGACTTTCGACGAGAGGGGTCATTCCAATTGGGAATTTTTAACTTGACCACTTATAAAAAGAAAAAAGAAAAAAGAAAGAAGAAAATTCCGATCATCATCGTTTATTGATCAACCAGTATAAATAATTGAACGTTTCTATCCAAGGCAATGACGTCGTTATGGAAAGTGTAAGGTTAAAAAGGTGATCCATACTTCTTGACGACGTTCTTACCGATTTAAAATTTAAAGTAGAACTTTCTTACGTTTTTCTACCGTAATTATTCTCTATCTTATCGAAGAAAGTGCACGCGTTCGATGCACTTTGGAAACACTTGAAACGAATCGGAGGACCTTGTTGTGTTGAAAACTCTTTTCAAGTGTTTCTCTCTCTCTCTCTTTCTCTCTTTCACACATACACATACACACATACACATACATACATACATACATACAAATACACGTACACATACATACATACATACATACAAATACACGTACACAAACTTAAACCCACTCTCTCTCTGTCTCTCTCTTTCTTTTTTTACTTTTTGAACGTATCTATAATTAAGTACGAGCAAAAGTTCCTCAAGAGGCAGTAGAACGTCCTCGACATATAGAGATAGAGATAAAGATAAAGATAAAGATATAGATAAAGATATATATACCGAAATACAAGAGATTTGTTCAGTGGTACCTGCTTTTATCTATTCGTTGCACCTGCCCTACCTTTAGGTTTTTCACACCTTCACCTAATATTTTTTTGGTCCCTTTTGACTTTTCTAAGAATACCAGGGAACGTAAATTTCGAGATAAGCTGACTATCAAAGCTGACAATCGAGATAAGCTGGGGTCGTATAACGAACAAACCGCAATTTACTTTCAACATTATTTTATTATTTATTATTTATATATGTACGTACATAAATACATACATACATACATACATACATAAATATGTATATACATGCATATAAATAAAATTATTAGTCTCGAGCACACAGAAAGATACGGTATGATATTCGTTCGGTCTCGTTCTTTCACGATGATCAAATATTCTTTTCTTTTTACTTTGTCTGCTTTTTCTTTTCTTTTTTTTTCTCTCTCTTTTTTTTTCTTTCTTTTTTTTTGTTTTTCTTCTTTTCTTTTTCTTTTTTTTTCGTTGACTTCTGTGATGGTTTTCTCTAATATATGTTGCATAAAAATAAAAAAAAGGAAAAAAAAAAATAGAAAAAAAGAACGAGCATCTAAGAGAGAAGAGAAAGAATAGATAAAGATGAAGGAAGGAGAAAATGATTGTATATATTGGATAATCGAATGTTCAATGTCCATTTGAAAATTGTACTTTTTTTAACTTTTTTTCTTTATCCCTTGTCTTCTTTTTTTTTCAAAAAAGAAAAAAAAAAGTTATACTGCACGAAGTTACAGTCCATTTCAGGTATTCCAAAATTGTATGATCCATTTCTTTTTTCCCGTATTTTTCTTCTCTCTCTCTCTCTCTGTCTCTCTCTCTCTCTCTCTCTCTCTCTCTCTCTCTCTCTCTCCGTCCATCCTTCTTTTTTTTTTGAAAAATAAATTACACCTATACTTGCATGCAGTCTGAATAATTGGTATTTCAAAATTGGTATGGCCCATTTCTTTTTTCTTTTCCGTTCTTCTTCTTCTTTTTTTTTTTTTTTCTTCTTTTTTTGAACTCTCTCGAATACATAATACCTTTGACTGGAGATTCGCCATGATCGGTACGATCGGCATTTTCCATTCGTCTTCTTTCCCTCGTGGCCACCTTCGATGTCCTTTTCTCGAAGGTATAACTACTCTGCGTGTGCTCCTGCACGGAGAATGAGAGAGACAGAGAAATATATATATATATATATATATATATATATATATATATATATATATACATAGAGAGAAAGAGAGAGAGAGAGAGAAAGAGAGATAGTGAATGTCGGCAAGTTGCCATGTATGGTGGAAAGTGGACGGTGTTGTAGTTTTGAATTCGTCCGAGATTCGTTTGGTTCGTATCAAGGTCTTGGACCGGCTTCGCCACTGGCATCGACGATGTTACATGGGAGAGTTCCCACGTGCCTTTTGCACAACCTCTCCTCCTCTTTCTTCTCCTTCTTCTTCTCCTCCAATTTCTCCTTCTCCTTCTCAATCACCTCTTCAACCTCCTTCTTTTTCTTCTTCTCCTTCAATTCCTTCTTCTTCTTCTTCTTCTTCTTCTTCTTCTTCTTCGTCGCCATACTTCTTAAAGGGTACGAAGGGTGCAACTTTCTTTCTTTTTCTTTTTTTTTTTTATTTTTATTTTCATCTCCCTTTCTTCATTTCTTTTTTCTCTTCTCTTTTTCTTTCTTTCTTTCCTTTCTTTCTTTCCTTTCTTTCCTTTCTTCTCTCCCACTTTTTTTGACCACCATCGATGTTTAGCACCGTTCGAACTTACACTTGCGTGTCTCAAATTTGACGAAGAATTTGAAAATGAAAATTTAAAGAGAATCGACAAGAGAAAGAAAAAGAGAGTACGTTTGTCTGTATGTATGAGAGTGAGAGAGATAGATAGATAGATAGATAGATAGATAGAGAGAGAGAGAGAGAGAGAGAGAGAGAGAGAGAAAATATTGTTCAAAAATTTATCCAAAAAAATATATGCATATATATATATTTTTCTACTCTATATTTCATATATATTATATATATATATATGTATATATAATACTATAATACACTATATATACAATAGCATTGTATTTGGAATATTGTAATTGTTTTGATTAATATTAATAATTAAACTATTTACTTAAATATTTCGAATAAAAATAATACTGATTGCACGATCGGTTTATTTACATACCAAAATTTAAAAAATCATAATATTATTACGATATAAATATTTATTTGGTAAATTTAAAATATTTCATGTATGTATTGTATATATATATATATATATATATATATATATATATATATATATATATATATATAAATTGAAGTGAATTGTGAAATAGGTATTGTAAAGTTGCATAACGATCAGATAATCTTAAAGAAAAGATAATAAGACATAAAGATAGAATGTAATTCGGTAGCAAAGATAATAACCAGGCTACGACTAAAGTTTTAAATCGATGTTATTCAGGAGGAACAAGTATAGAGTTGGAAGGGGGTGTGGCAGAGAGAGAGAGAGAGAGAGAGAGAGAGAGAGAGAGAGAGAGAGAGAGAGAGAAGGGAGGAATGGAATCTATTACATGGTTTCTTTCTCCCTCCCTTTCTCTCTCTCTCTCTCTTTCTCTGTATCTTTCCAGAGGAATTAAGAAACTAGATCGAGAATGTGGATATAAATAATCGAGCTAATGCGGAAGTTCTATTTTTACGCTCTTTCTGGAACTGTTTCTTTCTTTATTCTTTTACCTTTTCTTCTTCATCTCTTTTCTTTTTTTTTCTTTTCTTCGCTGTTGTTCTCTTTTTTTTCTTTTTTTTTTTTTTTTTTGTTTGTTTCTTTTTTTCCTTTTCTCTCGATTCCCTCGTCAATCGAAAAGTCGCGATAACTTTTCTGCTTCTCTTACGTTCTTTCGAAAACGATGTAAAATATTTTAATCTTGAAAATTTTTCCGAACAAAATTTTCTCTCCCTTTTTTCTTCTTCTTCTTTCTTTTTTCCCACCCCCCCCCCCGCCCCTCCTCCTCCTCCTCCTCCTCCTTTTCTTTTACTACTTTCATTCCTACTTCTTCCACTTTCTAATATTTTCATTCATCGAAGCGTTCGAGAAATTACGAACACAGGGTATGTTTATATTTACGTATGTATGTATTTATGTATGTATGTGTGTATATCGAAGTGGAATATAAAAGTACTTGCTATTTTTGATGAGAATCGTTAAACGAAACAACTTTATTCGCGGAATTTAAGAGAAGGGACCGAGGTAAGCGCTGACTGGTAGAGGGATCGGTGAACCGAGATGGGGGTGTAGGATGGGTTGGGAGGGGGAGTGGGAGGGATGATGATGTGGATGTGGGTGGATGATGGCGAAAGAATGGAAAGAAATCAGCTCGCAGGATGACTTGGTAAATTTGACTGGTAGTAGAAATCGACAAGGAAGAAAGAAACAAGAGAGAGAGAGAGAGAGAGAGAGAGAGAGAGAGAGAGAGAGAGAAAGAGAGAGAGAGACAGCTGATTGTTACCTACTCTCTTCTCCCTTTTCTCTCTTTCTACACGGTGGCGCTAAAATAAAATGACCGGCGACGGAAGGAATGCAGAGGCTGCGTATCGCGGAATGGACCGAACATAAGTTATACATACATATATATATATATATATATATGTATGTATGGATGTATATACGTATGTGTATATGTATATGTCAGGAGCAGACAGAGTTTAGAGAAGGATAGAATTTTGAAGTATTGAAATGAAGAAAGATGGCGAATACAAGCTCCATGTTATCTCACTCTCACTCTTTCTTTCTCTCTCTCTCTCTCTCTCTCTCTCTCTCTCTCTCTCTCTCTCTTCGTCTACCCTTTTAACATTCCCTTTATATACATACACACACACATATATATATCTTTCTCTTTCTCTCTTATTTCGTGCCTGTAGAATCGATCGGGAGAGTGAGAGAAAGAAGAAGAGGGTAACGCCACTCAGTCTCCTCCTTACTCCGGCAATTTGTTCTTAGTCATCGTCCAAGAAGGTTATGGGTACCGGTCTCCTCCCTAGTTTACACAGAAACTATCGTTAGAGTACATCGTTTCTCCTCTTACCTCTTTCCTTCCTTCCTTCCTCTCTCACTCTCTCTCTCTCTCTCTCTCTCTCTCTCTCTCTCTCGCTCTTTCCCTTTTTTGCTTCCTTCTCTTCTTTCTTTCTTTTTTTTCTTTCCTTTACGAGTTAATATTTGCCTTTCTTTTTCGTTATAATGCTTCGATAAGTGCATTGACCGTGTCGTCGTCCGGTCTATCATCGGGTACATATCGACTTTTCATATCGACGTTCTTTGATTTTCAAACACACACACACACACACACAAGTATGTATATATGTGTATATATATATATATATATATATATATATATATATATATATATACTTATATTAAATGTATATTTATCATATAATTAAATAGAATTATATAGAATATAATTAAATAGAATATAATTAAATAGAATATAATTAAATAGAGTATAATTAAATAGAATTAAAATTAATAAAATTATATCATAGTATTAAACAAAAAATATATATATATATATATAAAGATTGACAAAAATCTTTGATTAGGTAATAGTTATTTTTATCTCTTATATGTATATATATGTATATATATATATATATATATATAATAAAAAATTTTATATATATATAAAAAAGGAAAAAGGAAAAATAATATTAAAAATAAATCATCGATATCTCCTTTCAAGAGCTTTTTACTTTTGTGAGAAAGAATGAAAGAAAACAGAAGAGAAAGAAACAAAAAGTATTTCCTTGGGAGAAACGTGACGTTCTACTTTTTTGTTTACAGAAACCGTAACGACATTGGCGAAGCAATCGGAGAACAAGACCCTGACCCTCTTCGATCAAGTATACCGATCTATGGCAGCTCAGAGTAAACCATCGATCAGAGCACTGTACCAAGCTATGATTGACTATGTGTCACCTAGTAATACGCCAGACAGTTTGCAACAGCCATTGACGCGTGAACTTCTTCAGGAACGATTTCTCGAATTTTTCTCACGATTATTCCCTGTAGCTTATCATCATGCCGTTAATCCAGGAAAGGATGATTTTACGGATAAATTTAAATCTTGCCTTTATGAGACTATCGACGAGGTACAACCGTTCGGTGATGTACCAAAACAAATTTCAAAGGTCGTCGGGAAAAGTCTCGAGGCAACCAGAGTTCTTATCCAGGCATTAACACTCGGCAAGACCGTCTTGGATAGAACCGACAGCGCATTATTTTCTGGCACCAGTCCACAACAAGAATCATGCTACAACGCCCTACTTAGGATGACCTATTGTCCACGTTGCAACGGAATCGGTGCTACTATAAGACCTTGCAGCGGATTTTGCACGAACGTTATGAGGTAAATTGATAAACATTAGTGTTATAATAATTCTAATAATAATAATTTTATATATATATAAAATATAGGAATGGGAGCCATGTAAAAGTTTTTAGATACGTCAAATATTTCCAAATGATTTTAAAAATCAACAGATTGCAATTTTCTATATTAGATTCGATATTATTCTCGAATATTTTACGATCGTTTTATCGATCGATCGAAATAATTATTTATTATCATAGTATATTGAACGTTAACGTTATTGAATGAAGATAGATTTAAAAGCAAAAAAAAAAAAGAGAATAATAATACCAATAAAAAAAAGAAAAATCGCTTTTTACGAATATTTCGTATTTGTTATACTTAACGCGACGTTATATATTCATATTATCAAGGATTTCAAATCACTTATCGTTAAGTTAATTTCACATTAGATAAATGCAATCACACCATAAATGATTTTTAATCGCCATTATTATTCGATAATTATTATACGATAATCGAGATAGTAAAATGTAACCCCATTCGAAAAATAATGTTTAAACTATTTTCGTATTTAATCGTAATCGTCGTAATTATCGTTAACGTTTAAATGTTAAATATACGTACGTACATACGTAAATACATATACATACATATACATAGACATTATCTCATATATATATATATGTATATATATACATATATATACATATGTATATATTTACCCTAATAAATTTTGGATAAATAAAGTTTTCTCTTTCGTATCGACAACACGAATTGGAAATGTTCGACCATTGCGAATACGATAAATCTTCGAAATGTTGAATCAATTTCATTTGTTTCACCTAATCACGACTAAAACAGTACAGAAAGGAGGGGTGCATAACCCCCTTTAACTCTTTCCTCCCCTCTCCCTTTATCCCATTATTGTCGTCGTCCCCACTCGTCCCTCCTCCCCCCACTCCTCTTCATCCTCTCACGGACTCTTTGCCCTTCCTCCCTTTTGCCGGCCATATTGATTTTGACTGTGCGTTATAACTCGCCGTATGTGGTTTGTACGAGCGAGTTACGTTCGTCACTCTGTTTTACCACGGATTAGATTTCTGAATTGATTTATTGGAATACCCAAAAGGGATTTGCATTCTGTTTATCGGTTCATCTCTCGTTCGATAAGAGAAGTATTTGATGGTATAGGTACACGATAACTAAGGGGAAGATATTCCAACGTCGAATATATATATATATATATATATATATATATATATATATATATATATGTATATGTATATTAGGGGTGACCCTAAAAGATTTCCAAGTGAGTAAAAAAAAATTTTTTATCGAAAACGATTTTAAAAAAAGAAAGTAAAAACGATCAGGTACTCTTTCTTCAAACTTTTATTACGGTAATTTGTGTCGTGTGTGTTCTTGGTTTTTTTTCTTTTTTTCTTCTTTATTTTTATTTTTTATTATTATTTTTTGTTTCATATTGTAAAAATACAATCTGTAAAATCTTGCGTTGATCTTTAAAATCGTCGAGAAATTTTTAACTATTTTAAAAAACACTTTTTACGGACCATTTATTTCAATATATATATATATATGTATATTATATGATAACAGAAAAATATATATATATACATAAAATTGTATGATATAAATGTTAAATGATAAAATCGTTCATACAGGGATTTCTTTCGACAAGAAATTTTTTTTAATTTTTTAATTTTTTTCTTTTTCTTTTTTTTTTTTTTTTGCTAAATCACATTTCTATTGATATTATTTACATTTATATTATTTCATTCGATCTTTTATCAATATATCAATATTAAATTTTCTTAAAGATTATCTCAAATACATGTATGTGTGAGTAGATATATATATATATATATATATATATATATAAAAAGAAAAAAAAGAGATAAAAAAATATTCATATCTTGCTTGACGCGATACAAATTGCTCTTGTTATGATGTGTCATCGAAAAAAAAAATATATATATATATATGTATGTATGTATGTATGTATGTATATATTTATTTAATCGAGATAGATACATGACGATTGATCGTATATACATTACTTGCGTTGTTCGAATATTTTGAATGAATTATTATACGTATTTACTTAGATTGAAATACGCGCATATACATACGCATACGTATACACATGCACATGTACATGCACATGCACATGTATATAGATTTTATTGAGTAAGGTTAAGATAAAGATGAATAATTTTGGCGAGGTTATAGATTGAATGTAGAAAATCGTATGGTTATATATCCTCAATAATTTTTGACAGATTTATTTGTTAGTAGTAATGGGTATTTATGGTATTATAAGACAGCCTCTTTAAACTACATATATATATATATATATATATATATATATATATATATATATATATATACCGATCAAAGATTCATTATCCAATCGGTATTATACATACATAGAAGACTAAGATCTACCGGCTTTAAAGGTTTATAACGATGAATACGATTCATAAACATTTATAGCACTGTGACCCACTTTGCAAATGTTACGTACATCGTCAAGTCGTGTTAACCATTATCTCGTGCTCCCTCATATAATCGTTTATACGTATGTATGTATATATATATATATATATATAATATGTGTGTGTGTATGTGTATGTGTAATGTGAGAAAGAGATAAGGAAAAAAAAAAAGTAAAATCTTATAACTTAATTATTATTTTCTTTTTTCTTTACTTCTCTTTCTTCGTCATTATATCTTATTTGAATCAATATATATTATTATTTTTGAAATTTATTTATTTACTTTCTGTTTTCCTTTTTTTTTTTTTTTTCTTTTTTTTCTTATTCTAATACGCAAATAATCCATATTTTCTTCGTGATATAATGTGTCGATACGTAGAACGTTATTGGAGTCTTTTATACGGTATATTTATATTTGTGTGTATATGGTGGTATAACAACGAACGAGTGCAGTGACAAAAAATAGAAAGAAAGAAAGAAAGAAAGAGGATAAAAAAAAAAAGAGAATAAATAAAGAAAGAAATCAAAAAATGAATGTGTGTGCAGTCCGATGAAACAAAAATAGGTTGTTTCATTGATGTTGTTCGAATGGCACATATCGTGAAAAAAAGTATTAGATAGATACATATGTGTACACACACACACACACACACACACACACACACACACACACACACACACACACACACACACACACACATATATATATATATATATATATATATATATATATATATATATATATATATATATATATATAGCTACTTCGCACTATGAAAAAGAATATACAATTTGATAGGAAATATTTGCTTTACGAAAAAAGTGCGATCGGTGGTTTCGATGGCATATATTATGTATTTTTATTTTCTTTCTTTTTCTATTTCTTTTTTCTTTTTCCTTTTCCTCCCTTCTTCCCCTTTCTCTCTTCGTACCGTTCGTATTATTTTTATTCTCGCCGTGTATCCTTGTGTGTTCCTTGCCAAAAAAAAAAAAAAAAAAAAAAAAAAAAGAAAAAAAAAAGAAAAAAGAAAAAAGAAAGAAAAAAAAAATAAATGAAAGAAACGAAAAATGGAAAAAGAAAAAAAAAAAAGAAAAACTATCGAAAATTCTGAATTCAAAAGTCAAACGCGACACGTTGCTTATCGGGATATTGAAAAATAAATTGGACACTCATGCGATATCGGCGTTGATATACTTATTTGTCTGTGTGTGTGTACATATATATATATATATATATACATGTATATATACACGTATTTTTATATTCATACATATTTATACTTATTTATACGTATTTTACCCGAATAGATAGAGAAACGAATTTTGTATTCCGTGATTTTCGGTGAAACGGAATAGATTTTGGCCAACTCGCATAAAACGTTTTGTGCCAGTTTTGTGTCTGTTACCGTTTTGTGTTCATTCGTTCGTGCTTTCACGTTCGTTCGAGGGAAAACATTGCTCATAGGAACGATAAATATATCCATCTAGTTCGCGCACGTGCCTGAGTGGGTGGGTGGTGGTGGTGGTGGTGGTGGTGGTGGTGGTGGTTTAGTGGTGATAGTGTTAGTAGTAGTGATAGTAGTGACGATGCTAGTGGTAGTAGTGGTTGTTGATAATAGTGGTGATGGTAGTGGTGGTGGTGGTGGTGGTGGTGGTGGTAATAGTGGGATATTGTCAGTAGTGGTGGTTGAGCAAGCTGGAAAACATCTTGACTTTTCGTCTTTCGTGGGCGAATTTCATTCTAATGCGTTCAATCTCTCTTTCTCTCTCTCTCTCTCTCTCTCTCTCTCTCTCTCTCTCTCTCTCTCTCTCTCTCTCTCTCTCTCTTTTTCACTCTTCGTAGAAATCACTTTAATCTGATTACGTTAGCGTGTATTCTCTCCTTCTCTCCTCTCCCAAACTCTCCATCCACCTACTCACCCCTTTCATCTACCCGCCTACCTTTTCTTAATCTTAACACATGCATCCGTTTATATAGTTAGTACACGTTATCGTTCATTTCGTATTACATGATCTTGATTATAACTTCTTAAATAACTGATTCGTTACGTATGTATGCATGCTATTATATATATATATATATATATATATATATATATATATATATATATATATATATATATATAATTTTTTTTTTAGTTTTTTAGTTTTTGATTATAAAATAATACATGGAAGTTTCTAAGTGATATTTTTTCTTCTTAAGATGCATACATTTATAATACTTGTTTATTTATCGTTCGTTCACGTATTATATGTTTGTATTTTAATTTCTTTAAACATTGATTATATAATTTCTTTTTTCTCTTTTTTCGTTTTCTTTTTTTTTATTCTTTCTTAATTTTTTTTTTTTTTTTTTTTTGATTATATTGCAAGATGGTTATTAAAAATTTGAATGTGTATGTGTGCGTGCGTATATTTGTTCGTAGTTTATTTTAACATTTGCATTTGCCAAATTTTTTTTTTTTTTTTGTTTTTTTTTTTTGTATTTTTTTTTCAACAGGCATCATTAATTTATAATACCCACGTACAAATCTTTATAAATATAATATTATTTATCTTTAAGTTTACATATCTTCCTTTGTTCTTTTTCGTTTCTTCTTTTTTTTTCTTTATTATTATTATTATTATTATTATTATTATTATTATTATTATTATTATTATTATTATTTACAATGATAAAAAATATGTTGAAATGATTGTATGAATTGTCGTATAATTATTTATTGTATTACTCGTCGGACATTTTATTGTACTTTTATACATTTAATATTAATAATAATTTTATATAATATAAAATATACATAGATAAATGATTTTATATTAATTATATACAATACTTTTTTTTTCTTTTTCTATTTTTAAGAGACCATAACAAATATTAATTAGAACGGTGGGGAAAGGAATTTCAGAGGTTTTGAAACAAAACAGAAAAGAAAGAAAGAAAGAAAGAAAAATGTAGAAAAAAGAAAAAAATAAGTCATAGAAAGAGAGAGAGATAGAGAGAGAGAGAGAGAGAGAGAGAGAGAGAGAGAGAGAGAGAGAGAGAGAGAGAGAGGGAGGGAGGGAGGGGGGAGGAGAGAAAGAGAAAGAAAGGGGAAGAAAATAAGACGAAATTATTTGAATTTTGCAGAGGATGCCTGACGGAGTCGGCCTCGGAGTTGGATCTCGCGTGGTCTGGTTACGTGGAAACGGTCGAGAGGCTCGTCGTAGCGGTCGACGGTCGTAACGATCCTTTGGGTC
>NC_060960.1:8164338-8169338 GCF_910589235.1 Vespa crabro | reverse complement strand
GATGCTTTTAAATTTCTTTTTAATCGAATAATGGAATTTTTTCTTCCTTTTTTATCTTCCTTTCTTTCTTGTTTTCTTTTTCTTTCTTTTTCTTTGTATGTTATTTCTTTTTTCTTCTTCTTCTTCTTCTTCTTCTTGCTTTGTTTTTTCTTTTTTTCTTTTCTTTTTGTATTTTTTCTTTCTTTCTATTTTCGGATTGGATAGATTTAATTATTCGAATTTGATATTCTTTTTTCTTTTCTTTTCTTTCTTTATTTTTGTTTTGTTTTTATTTTATTTCATTTTGTTTTGTTTGTTAATAATGAAAGATAAATCGAGTCACTTGAATTTGGATAATATTTTGTTGCATACTTTGATTCATATTTTGATGATTTACGTAGAAAATCAGGTCAAATAGTTTTTAAGCTAGGTAGTAGTTTTTACGATCTGAAAAAAGAAGAAAAAGAAAAGAAAAAAAGGGGAAAGAAGGAGAAGGGAGAAAAAAAATTTGTTTGAAAAGTTAAGCCTAGAAACTCCTTTAGTATCGCCTTTAGGAAAACTTTTCAGAACTCATTTAAATTAGATAATAAATATAATAATAAAGATAATAATAACAATAATAATAAAGAAAAAAAAAAAAGAAGAAAGAAGCTTATTGAAAGAACAACAAACCCTTTAACACTTTTCAAATTACCCCTTCGCGCACAAAAAAAAAAGAAAAAAAAAAGAAAAAGAAAAAAAGAGCCTAACTAAGTTTCCAATGGATACTTCTAATCGTTTAAAGAAACATTTCGTTGCTCGTTCGTCATTCGGTTTTCTTTCTACGAAAGAAAAAGAAAAAAAAAGAAAAGAAAGTTAATCCTTCCTTCTGACAAAAGAACAAATAAATAAAATTGTTAACTAAATTTCTAATGGATATTTGTAATCGTTAAAAAAGAAAGAAAGAAAAAAAAAAAAAAAAGAAAAAAAGAAAACCCCCATTACGTTGGGGTTCATTCGTCATTCGATTTTCTTTCGGCTAACTGATTTGATTCGTTCCATTATATTTTCTAAGATTATATCTAATCCAATCTCTCATTTATTATGATAGAGCGAGAACGAGTAAAAGAGAGAAATAGAGAAAGATAAGGAATTTGATTCGTTTCTAAAGTCCGACTATACATAGAACCAATCGCTATAACACTCTAAACGTCATCCGGCTTGACTGTTTGCCTGCGGATGGAGAACGACGCGTACCTTGGACAGTTTACACGCTTCGCCGAGCGAAACTAACGACGGATTAGCATTTTCGTCGGGACTAAGACGCCGCCGGCAATGGCAGGAACGCGATGCGAGACCGGCTACGTTTACGAGCCGGCGGTTTCACGTTTAAGAACTCGTTCGGTGACTGTGGTCGATGCACCTCTTGCGATTAGAATTCCGCAGACCCCCGATAACTATCCCGCGTCTTTATTACCTATGCCACTACGAGACAGGACATTAAATAACGTTAAATCCATTCCTTATACATATTTTTATTTCGTCCTTCATCCACTTTTTTTTTCTTTCTTTTTTCTTTTTTTATTTCTTCCTTTTTTTTCTTTTTTTTTTTTTTTGACCTAATCACCATCGATTGCATGTCGATAGTTATTTATTTATTTTGTTCGTTTATTTATTTATTTATTTAATTATTTATTTATTTATTTATTTATTTGTTATATCTCTTTTATCGTATTCGTTCTCTAATCTCTATCGTGTATATCGCAAATCGATACTGCGATAGTGATTGATTTTTTATTTATTTATTTATTTATTTATTTATTTATTTATTTATTTATTTATTTAGTTATTTATTTTTTTTTTAAATCCTTTAATCTCACTCGTTCTGCACAAATCGAAAAAGGGATTTTTCGATTTTTATTTTAATCTTCGTTGTCGTCCTTCGATCTCTCTTAATCTCGTACGGATCAAAAGTGATCGATCGATCGATCGATCGATCCTTTTTTTTTTCTTTTTTTTTAATCTTTGTAATTTTTTATTTCTTATTCTAATCTTTTTTCATCTTCTAATCTATATTGTCCTACAAATCGAATACGAACGAATTTAAGAAAAAAAAAAAAAAAACTTTTTCCTTCATCTTATTCTCTTTAATCGTCTTCGCGTGTTATATAAAAATTGAGGAAAGAGAAAAAAGAAAAAAGGAAAGGAAAGAAGGAAGAAAAAGGAAGGGAAAATTTTCTTTTTCGGTTAACCTTCTAATCGTCTCCGTTAAAAAAATTATTTTTCAATTTGTGTCCGGCGTATAAGAGTCTCCTTTCATTAAATAAATGATTAAGGTTTGCATTGGACCTTTTAATTATTTACGAGCATTGAATAGTTCCTTTTCAAAATGTTCAAAAAGGTGGCTGTTCCAAGTCTTTTTTTTTTCTTTTTATTATTTTTTTTTTTTTTTCTTTTCTTTTTTTGTACGTCGCATTTTAGGTATCTCCAATCTTCGCCCGAGAGAAGAAGTAGAAGAAAAAAAAAAAACAGAAAGGAAAGAAAGGAAAGAAAGGAAAGAAAGAAAGAAAGAAAAAAAGAAAAAGCTCGTACTCGATATTAGCTCGGCTTTTCTCGAAATTGGCTATCGCGCGTTGTCGAACGTGGTGTGCTTTTTAGAAATGCATCGAACGCCGCTCCTCTTCGTTCCTTTGAATAGAAAGAGCGCTTTTTTTTCTCCTACCCTTTTTTCTTCTTTTTTCCTTTTTTTCTTTTTCTTTTTTCTTTCTTTCTTTTTTTTTTTTTGTTGTCGTCAACGATCCTTCATCTTCATCCCTCTTTTATTTTTTCTTTCCTACTTTTCCCTTTTCTCCTTCTTTTCTCTCTTTTTTCTTTCCTCTTCTTTCTTTCTTTTTCTCCTTTTTCTCTCCCTTTTTTTTCTTTTTTTTCTTTTTTCTTTTTTCTTTCTCCTTTTTTTTTTTTTTAACTCCTTTTTGCCTTTGCCACCCGATCGATGGATTCGCATCGTTACGTAACATAAACGAACGTCTTATATCGATTGTTCGTACAAGCATCCCTTTGTATTTTCTCACGCGCGTATATCCTAACGTTGCAAAAAGTATATATACATATATATATATATATATGTATGTATGTATGTATGTATGTATGTATGTATGTATGTATTTATATATAAGTGTATATATTCATTAAAATTCCGAGTAATGGAATTCGATCTCTTGGTAAAAAGAAAATTCAAATTGATATGAACGAGTTAATTAATTATCATTCATTAATTCATCTATTAAGATTAATTATTTCCTTTTATTTATTTATTTCTGTTTTTCTTTTTTTTTTCTTTCTTTTTTTTTTTCTATAATCAAATAAGTAATTCCATCGAAATGGAATATCGTATTAATAAAAATGTCATATTAAATGCTATTTAATTACACAATATTAATTTTATATGAACGTTCTTTTTGTTTTGCTTTTTTTCTTTTATTTTCGTTCGTTCGTTCGTACGTTCATTTGTTTGTTTATTTGTTTGTTTGTTTGTTTGTTTGTTTGCACGATCTATGGGTTGGACTATTAAATAACTTCAGAAAAATGGTGATATTTGATTCGTTCTATAGTACGATTCTTCTGTTTTTTCTTTTTTTTTTTTTTATTTTTTATTTTTTTTTTATTTTTTTTTTTATATACGCTGTCTATAGGGCGGGCCAAAAGTTTATAAGGGAATGTAAAAAGATCGATTAATCATTCTTGATATTTTTTAGATTCATTTCTTTCTCTGATTTTCGAATTTTCTTTTTAATTCAAAAAAAAAAAAAAAAAAAAAAAGAAGAGAAAGAACGAGAGAAAAAAAAAGAAAAAAGGAAAACAAAAATTAGCGTAAATAGTTTCGAGAAAAGTGCAGAACGTACAATTATAATTTAATTGAAATAAAATCGTCGTTTATAAATATATATATATATATATAAATATATATTTATAATAAACTTTTGATTCTTCCCTATACTATAACAACGATACAATTTCTAATTACATAATTATAACAAAAACATTATATAAAAATTCTCCCGCATTAATAATATAACATTAACATTTAATAATTGAAAAAGATTAAGAATAACAGTTATAAAACAATTTATAACGAGATATTAATAATCGCATTGATCATATCTACGTCGTATAATAAAAATGTCTTAATGAAAATGTTCAATTTGCTTTATTTAAAAGAGAAATAATGTTATACACCGAGAAGAAAAGAAAAAAAAAAAAAAAGAAAAAAAAAGAAGAAAAAAGAAAAGTAAGAAAGGAAAAAAAAAAGGGGAAAAATGAAAACATAGAGAGAAAACGTAAAAAAGAAATATAGTCTCGTTCGTTCATCTTCTTGTTTATGATTCTCGAAGGAGAAATAGAGAACTGGATAGACCAATAGATAGATAGAGATAGATAAAGATAGATAAATAGAGAGAAAGAGAATGAGAATGAAAATGAGAAAGAAGAAGTTTATTAATCGAAAAATTTCTCAGCTCTCATCCGAACGATATCCAGGAAAAGTTGCTTACGGTGAACGCATCCCGCACGCCATTACTATCCGCAAAACGATCCTATTTTCTTTCCCTCGAGAGACGACCCTGTTTGGTAGACGTAGAAATATAACAGCAAAATCCAGTCTGCTTGCCTCCTCATTCTACCAACTCCTTTTCCCTCCAACCAATCTCTCTTTCTCTCTTTCTCTCTTACTATCTTTTTGTAGCATCATGTTCTTCTCGTCTTGTTCTCCCTCTCTTCATCTCCTCTCTCTCTCTCTCTCTCTTACCATCTTTTTGCAGCATCGTCTTCATCTCGTCTCCGTCCTCTCTCTCTCTCTCTCTCTCTCTCTCTCTCTCTCTCTCTCTGCCTCCCTTTACATCCTCTTCACCCTTCCTTCTTCTACTCGTTCTAACCTTCGCACAGGCGCCAACGCGTGGAACGCAATTAAAAGTTTCTCACACGAACGCCTGTACATGAGAGAATCGATTCTCTCTCTCTCCTCTCTCTCTCTCTCTCTCTCTCTC
>NC_060960.1:8146838-8154338 GCF_910589235.1 Vespa crabro | reverse complement strand
TAGTAGTAGTAGTAGTAGTAGTAAATAGTAGTAGTAGTAGTAGTAGTAGTAGTAGTAAATAGTAGTAGTAGTAGTAGTGGTGATGGCGGATGGTGTGGTAATGGTGGTAATCGTCACGAACGTCGTAGTGGTAACCATAGTCGAGTCGAGTGGTGGGGGAAGTATTTGGCACGATGCCCCCTTAGGAATCAATGACCCATACCTCCATCGGTATTTTCGGTACCTACATCGAATAATTGCGTGCACAGTTCAGAACGTAGAAGTTCCACTGTGTCTCGACTATCCGCCAACGAGATTTCTCACTTTTTATATTCTTTTGTACTTTATTCTCTATGGATCGATCCATGAAAAACCATTTCTCTTTACTCATAGAGAGCTTTCTCTCTCTCTCTCTCTCTCTCTCTCTCTCTTTGTCTTTCTCTTTCTCTTTCTCCTTTTTTCTTTTTCTTTTTCTTTTTCTTTCACTCTTCTTTTTTTCTTTTTTTCCTTTTTTTTTTTGATTCTTTTCTATATTTTGAGCAGATTTATTTCGTCCTTTTCTTTTTTTTTTTTTTTTGTTTTTTAATGTAAAAATTTACTCCTCTTAAAATTGACAAAATATAATCAACCATTGTAATTGTGTTTCTATGGAAAAGGAAAGTGTTTCTTTCGAAAAAAAAATCGTCGATCCATTCCTTTTTTCTTTTTGTTTCTTTTTTTTTCTCTTTCTATTCTTCTTTTTCTTTTTTCTTCTATCTTTGCTTTTCTTATAATCAAACAATTCCAGCAAAGTTTTATATCGCTTTTTATCTATTCCTCTTTTCTTATTATTTACTTGTTATTTTATTTATCTATATATATATATATATATCTTTTGGTTTTTGTTTTTGATTTTGTCTTTGTTTCATCTCTCTTCTATGTGAACATTATTTTTCTTTATCATTTTTTTTTTTCTTTTTTTTTTTAATTCGACGAAAATATATGAAGTATTAATAATTTTCTACGAAAAGGTAAGAAGTGTATTTCTTAAAAAATATCGTCGATTCGTTATATATATATATAAATAAATAAATAACAATAATAATAATAATAATAATAATAATAATAATAATAATAAAAATGAAGTAATTCCGCCAAAAATTTTATATTCCTTTTATTTTTCATTCTTATCCTATTTCTCCGTTCGTTAATCATTATTCCTTCGGTTTTATTTCGTGTTTTCCATCAAATGAAAAATTTTCTTCAAAAATAAAAGTGTATTACTTTTAAAGAAAATCATTGATTCGTCCTTTTATTTTCCATATAATACAAAAATTCCAATAAAATATTCTATCGAAAATGTGAATATTCGAGATTGGACCCTAAAGTTTCTCTCTTTTAACTATGCGAATCGATCCAGGAAACCATTTTTCTCTTTTCGTAGACAACTTCCTCTCTCTCTCTCTCTATTTCTCTCTTTCTCTCTCTTATCTTTTTCCTCTATTTTTTTTTTCTTTTTTTTTTCGACAAAAACACTTTGATCTCTCAAAGCTCCAAGATAAAAGATTTAAATCGTGTTGAAAAGTCGAGGGCGATTGGTCTCTCTCTCTCTCTCTCTCTCTCTCTCTCTTTCTTCTCGTAGATAAAAAGCGAAAAATTGAGAAACTAGAAAGAAAGAAAGAGAGAGAGAGAGAGAGAGAGAGAGAGAGAGAGAGAGAGAGGTAGGTAGGTAGGTAGATAGAAAGAGAAACCGCTATTTTTTCTTCTTCTTCTACTTCTGCTTTTGCTTCTTCAAAAGAAAAACGACTGTGCTCCGGTTATAGCGTAAGAACGAACGACTCTCGTTGAGGAATGACTTCTCGTAACGAGCCGGAATTTTCTTCGGTTTACGGAATGGAAAAAGGTCTCGCGTAATGGCAAGCCTTGGCGAGGCTCCTGCACTCATGTAGTAGCGCATTCATCGAACAAATATGGTCCCGTAGATGGTTGAACGTGATACGGCACATACAACAGCCATTTATACTTTAGGCGAATCCCTTTTGTGCTTCCTATAATCCGCGTTACTTCCCCCTACCACACCCCCACCACCCATTCATACCCCCCCACCAACAACCATCTCACTTACCATCCCTTCAGTACATTTCCCAATCGTGAGTATTAACTTCAATCTGTTCTTTTGCTTGAGAGAAGACTTGAAGCGATATTAAGACAGGAAAACAAAAAAAAAAAAGAAAAAAGAAAAGAAATGGAAGAAGAAGAGGAAAACAAAAGATTAGATCGATTTAAGTATTTCTTTTTTTTTTTTTTTCTTTTTTTTCAAACGACGAATGTACCTTCATTGCAATAAGTAAATTTTTATTTTGCTTGTTGTTTTTTCTCCCCCTTTTTTTTTATCCATCTTTTTTTCTTCCTTTCTTTTTTTTTCTTTCAGATTATAAAACCACTGAGTTAGAAACTTTTTTATACGATATAGAGAAGGGAAAAAGAATTTTTTTGCTTATCTTTAATTCTCAAAAAGAAAGGAATAATTGATATTGAAAAATTATCTAAGAGTTAACAGCCGATATTACATATTTTTCACAAAATTGATTATTATCATCGTCCTTGATATACAGTAATTAATAATATCAATAATAAATATACAATAATGAATAATATATATGTATGAATATATATACGTATATATTATTTATATATATATACATATATATAGAAGTAATGAATTTTATAAGGAACATTAATAATAGTTCGATAATAGCTCGAAAAATAAAACGAGAGCACTTGGATTATTCGAATTAATTAATTTTTCATTTAATTAACTCAAAATCTCTCGAAATATTTTTCGAATTGATACGCCATGAATCAAATCCCCTTGCCGGCGCATTTCTCTCTCTCTCTCTCTCTCTCTCTCTCTCTCTCACTCTCTGTGTGTGTCTGTGTGTGTGGGTGTGTGTACGTATGTATGTATGAATGTAAATATGCATGTATGTGTATATATTATGTTCACGGTAGCCAAACGCAAACGTATAAAATTAATGGACTTTAATTTCATTAAAATTGATCGATTTGTTATTTCGATGAATTATTGAAGATTTGATACAGTTAATAAAGATATAACAATGATCATTCTTTCGAAATTTTATTTTACCGGCTTAGCAATAAATAAAATTGAGTGAATCTTCGAAAAAAGTAAAATTACGTGCTTTCTCTCCTTCATACAAACATACATATATACATACATACATATACAAAATATCTGTATATAGATACACATACATAGATGAGTTTCGGTTGGAATTCACGAGAGACACGCATTAAGTCTTCCCGGATGAGTTTGGGGCCTTAAAGTTGGGTCCCAAAAGAATCGGCACGCGAGGAAGCAGGAAAGTGCTGGTTGAGAGTGTGAAGCGAACGGAAGAGAAAAGAAGAGAAGAGATAAAAGAGAAAGAGAGAGAGAGAGAGAGAGAGAGAGAGAGAGAGAAGATTGAGTCGAAGAGACTTGGCGGGAGGAAAGGGAGGAGGAGGAAGAGAGGGACTCTTAAAAGGGAGTCCAGCCGAACCTGTTATACCTGAAGGAGTCTCGCGTGCATCCACTCTCTCTACTTCTCTCTCTCTCTCTCTCTCTCTCTCTCTCACTCTATCTCTCTCTATCTCTTATTCTCTCTTCATCTTCTTCTTCCTTTCTGTTTTTATCCTCTTCCCACTCGCAAGAGGGTCAAGCAGGCACGGCAGAGGAACCAAGACGGAATATGGAATAGCTGAATGGGGAGGGTCGATGGACGCCCGGAGGAGAGAAAGAAAGAAAGAAAGAAAGAGAGAAGAGAGACTGTGAGACAGTGAGAGAAAGAGAGAGAAAGAAAGAATGAGGAGGAGGAAGAAGAAGAGGAGGGTGGGCGGAACAGCAAGAGCGAGAGATTGCTGTTGCCATGTGACTGCGGACGCATCGGGGACGATTTTTCCAGCCAATCGTTACGTCCCTCGAACAATCTCTCTCTCTCTCTCTCTCTCTCTCTCTCTCTCTGTCTCTCTGTGTCTGTCTCTCTCTCTCTCTCTCTCTCTCTCTCTCTCTCTCTCTCTTTTTCTTTTATTCTTTTCTACTTTTATATCCATTTTTAATATCACCCCTATATATCTGCTTTAAGGCATATTTCACGCTTCATAATACTAACTCGTATAATAAGAGTATTAATTGATATCATCGAAGCTCACTCGGCTCATTCTATTTTGCTTGTACGATTAAAACTGTGTAGGACAAAAGATTTACATCCGGTAGAAATGTTTCCCCTTTCTCTCTCTCTCTCTCTCTCTCTCTCTCTCTCTCTCTTTCTTTTTTCGTTCTTTTTTCCTTTTCATTATTCATAACGCTCAATCGCTTTTACAGTAAAGCCCGATAGATACACGAGCTCTCATCCATTTTTACAGAGTTCAAGTTTTGACATCTTTGTCTCTCGATGTTTCTTTCTTTTTTTTTTTTTTTTTTTTTTTTATGTGAGAGTGGAAGGGAAAGAGGGATTTCAACTCGCTACGGAAAAAGAAATGTCCTTTTTTTTTTTTTTTTTCTTTCTTTCTTTTAGGGGCCTCGATCGATGTCGCGAAATGGGGATGTAACCATTTAAAAGGTATTAACATGATACAGGGAGTTAAGATCCATTAATCGTTTTTAAATGAAATAATAGTTGTTGAGAATTTATTTGATGTTTTATTTTGCCTGACAGTTTTGCGAACTATCAAAATCGATCTCTCCTTCGAGATCATATTTTCGATCTCTACTTAAAGATAACGTTCTTTAAATAGATTTTCTATCGACCACGGTTAGTTTCATTTTTATACGTCATGTTACTGCAAAGAATAGAGTAAAAGCCGAAGGACTCGAAATCTGACAGGAGAATTGGAAAGAATCATGGATATATCATACGTATACTCGGGACAAGAAGTCGATTCGATAACTCACCCGATATATAATCTATCGATTCGAAAGAAATTCATTGCATCGTTCCAATTGATAATTCACGTTGAATTATTGTCAGACGAATATACGTATTCCAATTCAAAGAACAATTCACTCGTAACAAATATTTTATATGTGTGTGTGTATGTGTGTGTGTGTATATATATAGATATAGTATATACACACCTATCAGTCTCTTCAAGGACTTTTCTTTGAAGACACATATAACATATATATATATATATATATATATAGAAAAATGATGTTACATACATTCGTCTGATTATCGTACTCATCAAAATCGAATATTGATAAGAGGTAACTAAGTAATTTAAAAAAACAAAACGAAACAAAAAACTATTTCATCCGACTATCGTAATCCTCTCGATTGGATATTGATAAGAAAGTAATTTGGAAGAGAAAAAGAGAAAAAAAAAATAAAAAACAAAGTGAAAACTCTCGATGTTATACGTTCGTTTGAACGTCGACTCGTTTTCCCTCTAATCGAATGCTGATAAGGAGTAATTTCGAAGGAAAGAAAAAAAAAAACAAAGAAAAAGCTAAAGAAAGAAAAAAAAGAAATGAAAGAAGAAGAAGAAGAAAGTAAAAACTTTGCTTTTACCAATGAACAAAGATCTAACCAAATGGCCAACGGGATCCAAATTTCTCGATGGGGCCCACCAAGTTGATCCTTTCAAATAAGTACGATCGATAGTATTCCAGTTGGATCTGCGGACCCTGGTCGGCGAATCAAAGCGACTTACAGCACCAGCACCAGCACCAGCAACCAGCACCAGCATCAGCATCAGCAACAGCAAAGGACGCATGGAATGCAGTGGGCGCGCCACAGGGTGGTGTGCGACCCTATATATATATATATATACATTTCTCTCTCTCTCTCTCTCTCTCTCTTTCATTCCAAGCTTTTGCGTTTCCTCCTCCCTGCTACCCTCCTCCCTCCATCTCCTCTCTCTCCCTCTACCTGTTTTTCTCACCGTCTGCATTTCTACCCCTACCAGTCCCTCCCCTCTTCTTCTTCTTCTTCTTCTTCTTCTTCTTCTCCTTCATCTTTATCTTCATCCTCTTCTTTCTCTTTTCTCAGTACCAATCGAGGGCGCTCGTCCATGTAACATAGTCAGTCGGACTAGGAGGTACTTACTTACGAATGCCTCTATTACAACGATTCTCAATAATCCATCGATGAATTTGTGAGTGGTTCTTCTTTTCCAATCTATTCCTTCTACTACCTCCGCCCATCTTCTCGCTCTATCCCCTCTCCCCTTCTCCCAAACCCAATCACCTATCCATCCATCCATCCATCTTTCCACATGACTTTTCCCTCCTTACGATAAACCCCAAGTATTAGCTTAATTCGACGAACCAGAGTACTCTTTATGGCGGCGCGTTATTGCCATCGGGTGTGTTGTAAGTACCTACATACGTAGTTACATACGTACTATATATATGTACGTATACTATATGTATGTATGTATGTATGTATGTATGATGTATATATGTATGTATGTATGTATGATGTATATATGTATGTAAGTACGTATATACAACGAGGACGTACTCGTATACTCTCGTACGTATCAACATGATTCCACGAGTAGTTCCTTTACCCGCGCTTTCCCTCCATCCTCCTTCTCCTCCTTCTTTTCCTCATCCACCTCCTTTTCCTCCTCTTTCACCTCTTCCCCTTGGCCAACCCCCCTTCTACTTTTTCATCGTCATTAAACCTTAATGAAGCCGGTCCAACGACTACTTTCGACTGTTGGTCGCTGGTAGAAGCCTCGGATGAATATAACCCCACTGTTATATATATATATGTGTGTGTAGTACGCATCTATGTATAATACTCTCGTTCAATGTCCGTGTACTCTGACTCCAACGAGATTTCGTAGCGCCATCTTGCGCGGTAAATTTCAAACGGGAACTTTTAGTTTATCGTCAAAGCTTTTTTATGTTCTTTTTTTTTCTCTTTTTTTTTTTCCTTTTTTTTAACCTACTCTCTTTCTCTCTCTCTCTCTCTCTGTTTCTCTCTCGAGTCGGAAGAAATATACTGTGTGTTTATAAACGTACTTCACTCTCTCTTTTTTTTTTTTATTTTTATTTTTTTTCTTCTATTTTTTACATAATACTCTTTTTCTCTTTCTGTCCTTCTTTCTCTCTCTCTCTCTCTCTCTCTCTCTCTCTCTCTCTCCCTCTCTCTCTCTCTCTCTCTCTCTCTCTCGTGTCAAAGAGAAACATACATACTCTGCGTTTATAAATGTATTCCTTTTCTCCTGTTTCTCGTTTATTTATTTATTTATATATTTATTTATTTATTTACTTTTTTCTTTTCCTTCGTTTGTTTTTCTTTATTTTTTTTTTTCTTTTTCTTTTTCTTTTTTTTTACTTCTTTATATTTCACACAATACGGAAGCTTTTTTGAATATTGTCGTAAAATTTCTCAAGATGGCGGACGGCCACAGCAAAAAAAATTCTTAGGGAATCGTTTGCCTCGATCTATTTCGTTTATCGTCCTTCTCGTAAACTATTAATATCCGTGTTTGACAGTTCACTTAAAATTAGATCGGGACATCGATCTG
>NC_060960.1:8136838-8141838 GCF_910589235.1 Vespa crabro | reverse complement strand
AAAAAGAAAAAAAGGACAAACAAAAAAGGAAGAAAGAAAACTAAAATCGTTCTCGTTTGGAATAATGATAAATAAAAATCAATGGAGAAAAAAGACTGTATATTGGAATGTACGAGAAAAGAGAGAAAAAGAAGAAAAAAAAGAAAACAGAGGGAAAGAACAAAGAAGAAAAAATAAACAAAAAGAAAAACAAAAAACAAACAAAAAACAAACGAAAAAAAAAAAGAAAGAAAGAAAATTCGATTGAAATTTAGTTCCGAGCGAATGCAAATATCGGAAAGACGAGGTTACGGCAAATGCATTTTAACGTGACTCGAGAAGACAATACGATTGGAAGGAGTCGATGGCGCGAGGGATCCTTCGGACAAACGCCAGTCAGTCAGAGAGAGAAACAGAAAGAGAAAGAGAGAGAGAGAGACAGAGAAAGAGAGAGAGAAAGAGTCCTTCCGTCGAATATAAAGTACCAGTTTGCGCGTTGGAAGCTCTATTCTACGACAAACGGACAGCTGTCCAACGACGAAACGGACATCCTATGCAAATCATCTTGTATTATGGCTAACATCAACTCCTACGAAAAATAGATACCAAAAGGCTATATTTTCTTTTTTATTTCTCTTTGTCAGCATTAAAGATATAAACATATATTTTTTTCCCCTTTCTCTTTTCATTTGATAAAGTCTTTCTCTCTCTCTCTCTCTCTCTCTCTCTCTCTCTCTCTCTCTCTCTCTCTATCTATCTATCTATCTATGCATCTATCTCTATCTCTCTATCTTTGGATATATCCATAATGGAAAATACAAAATATATATATTTGTTTTCTTTTCATTTTCCTTTTTTTTCTTTTTTTTTTGTTTATTGTCTCTTATAGGTCAATTCTGAAAATCAACAATTTTTATTAATGTATAATAAAAAATATTATTTCACGTGATCGCAATAATGAAAATTTATTTTAATGTGATATTTATCGTCAAAGATTTATTCGAGAATTTATTATATATATATATATATATATATATATATATATATATATATATATAAAATAAATAAACAAACTTAGAAAAGATATTGAAAAAAGTATTCGCAAGGATAATTATATTACATATTAAATATTATACCAATGTTTTATCAACAAATATTTACGTAATACGTCAACAATATTTACGGCATTGCTATAATAATAATCTTATCACAATAAAAATCAATTTTGTACGATAAGTGAAAGAATTTAAAAAAAAAAAAGAAGAGATCTTCGTTACCTTTTATTATATCATATATCGCGACGATAATTATTACAAATTTAAATATTATATCAACGTTTTAACATCCATGTAAATATTTACATTGACACATTAAAAATATTTACGATATTACGATATTACGATATTATTTATAATCTTATTATAATAAAAATCAGTTTTACACAAAAGCAAGAAAAAAAAAAAAAGAAAAAATATCACCACGAGAATGTATGTAATACAAAAGGAAAGATTTTCCTATTCCGTGTACTCGGAGACGTAGTCTCATAAACCAGAGAAATAAAATAGTGGGAGGACGGTGAGATGTGAAGCGTTGGAATGAGAAGAGATTGGCAGTGGTGGTAATAGTGGTTGTATGTGGGGGAGGGGAGGGAGGCAGAGGGTGAGAAAAGAGGAGATACTAAGGAAGGATGGTTTTCTCGCGTAAAATAAAGTTGTCCTTTCGTTTCGCAAACGAGAACAACGATACCCTTGAGAGCAAGAGAGAGAGAGAGAGAGAGAGATGGTAGACATATTATGCGTCGGCATCCATCGGTACACTCAAGAGAAAGTATTTCGTATTATCTGCGATCTTAATAAACGCCTGGCACGCCATGCCATACGAATCCTTCAAATTCCAACTTTAATCCGCTTGACACGAGGAATTTTAGCAAGCATAAAATGCGTCGAGTATGTTCCTCTCTCTATCTATCTATCTATCTATCTCTCTCTCTCTCTCTCTTTTCTGCTTTCGTTTACCCTCTCATCCTTTCACCCTATCCACAACACTACTACTCCTGATATATATATATATATATATATATATATATATATATATATATATATATAAATATATTTTTCGAAAGGAATTGTACATGGGAAAATCTTTTCCCTTTCTACCTGTCACCATCCCTGCCACCCCTTGTAATAATCCGTAGATTTTTTGCCCTTTCGTCGTACCCACGTTCTTATCTCTCTCTCTCTCTCTCTCTCTCTCTCTCTCTCTCTCTCTCTCTCTCTCTCTTTTTCTCCGCGAGGGGAGAAAGAAAAGAAAAAGGAAAAAGTAAAAAAGAAAGAAGAAAAAGAAGAAGAAGGTAAAAATAAGGATTCTCTAATCTTTTATTGTAGATTTTTTTTTCTTTTTTTTTTTTTTTTTTTTTTTTTTTATAGTAATCGTTTGTAAAAAAGGATTAATAAGAGATTAACGAAATATGTTTTATTCGATCTATCGATATCGTACGTACGACGTTGTTGGAAGATTTTTATTTATATCTCGTATAAATTTCTTTCGTAGAAAAGGACAAAAAATATATGAATAAATAAAAGAAAAAAAAGAAAAAAAAAATACTGAAGGAATGTCACACGGATTATTCACAAGATCGGTAGAAAAGTTCTTCTGAGGATTATTGAATGTCGAAATTACATGATCTCTTTCTCGTGATTCTTTTCTCTTTTTTCTTTTTTTTTTTTTTTTTGATTATTTCTTTTTTTTTCTTTTTCTTCTTCTTTATATTCTAAGTCCACGAGTTTTAATAATTATATAACAATGTTTTCTTTTTTCTTTTTTCGTTTTTTTTTCTTCTTTTTTTTTTTTTTTGTTTTTGTCTCTTTACCATCTGAAAAAGAAATCAATTTCGAAAATCTTTAAAATCATCGGTTAACTTTTATTTCTTTTTTCTTTCTTCTTTTCTCCTTCTTTCTTTTTTCTTTTATCCATAGCAATTTTCTACCAACTGATCATACATTATATTAAAATAGTATATAATAAAATATCTGACGAATAAATCTCTCGGATGAGAATTTTCGTTATACTCTCGATAAAAGAACTAAACAAAGGTTAAGTCTGCGTTATATCGCCGTGATCGAAGAAGGAAGCTCAGTCTTTTCGCTGAATCGACACCGACCACCGACGCGATATTTCCGTTTCTCGATGACTCACCCACCTGTCGAGAATAAAAAAAAAAAAAAAAAAAAAAAAAGGAAGAAAAAAAAGGAAGAAGAAAACAGAAAAGAAAAGGAAGAAAGAGGAAAAGAAGAAAAAGGAGAACCAGAGAAGGATAGAAGGAAAGAAAGAACGGTAGAGTTAGATTTAGAGAATGAGAAAGAGAGACAGAGAGAGAAAATGTTGGATGGCAAAACCAAAACCAAAGCCAAAAGAAAAAAAAAAAAAGGAGAAAAAAGAAAGAAATAGAAAAGAAAACAAGAGAGATAGAGAGAGGGGGGGAGGGAGGAAGAGAGAGAATGTTGGATGACGAAACTAAAACCAAAAAAAAAAAAAAAGAGAAAAGAAATAGGAAAGAAAAGGGGAAAAAACATAGAGAGAGAGAGAGAGAGAGAGAGAGAGAGAGAGAGAGAGAGAGAGAGAGAGTGGGGGGGGCGAGGGGAAAGAGAAATGAAAAAGAAAAGGAACATAGTTCTCGTATTACTCGAGACATAAGATTTCCTTTCGATATCCAACTGTTAATAAACGAATAAGGGGAAAAGGTGAAATCGAGTCAACCCTCGAACTCGTTCACCCCCATCGATAGTTATCGATATCGTGCTATCTCGAGACTTCGACACTAGATTCACATCGCTGGTTAACCCCTTGTAGGTTCTCCAATTTTTTTTTCTCTCTCTCTCTCTCTTTTCTCTCTCTCTCTCTCTCTCTCTCTCTCTCTTTCGTTTTTTCCTCACGATTTATACGTACGTACGTACGTGCGTGCGTGCGTGCGTGGTTGAGTGGGTGCGTACGTGCGTGTGTATTGTTTTGTGAAAAAATAAAAAGAAAAAGAGAAAGAAAAAAGAGAGAGATAAAGATAGAGAGAGATATCACACGATTCGTCTACGTATATCGATCCTACTCTCTCTCTCTCTTTCTCTCCCACACACACACACATACAGAGAGAGAGAGAGAGAGAGAGAGAGAGAGAGAGGGGGAGTGAAAGATACATATACATCCTTAGTCATTCTCTGTCTCTGTTTCTGTCTCTCGTTCTATACTCTTCACCCTACTCCTACATGACCGTGAAAGCTATAGCCCCCTTCCCTCCCCCACTCGTTCGCACTACCCCACCTTGAATTCGCGATTTTACTTTCTCTCCTTGTGAACGAACGTAGACGGCTCGAGAGATTCATGCGCCCGATAAGAGGGTACGAAAGAGAGAGATAGAGAAAAAAGAGAAAAAGAGAGAGAGAGAGAGAGAGAGAATCACCCTCTCGTTATTATCTCGATAATAGGCCTTGTCGCGAGCCACGTCCGGATAACACGGCAGCAATTTCACGATATTACGTCGTCGATAGATGAAAGACCCATCCTAAACTGAGAGTACAAATATACTCGTTATATCATAATATCGTCGATTTATTTTTTTCCTGACGTTTTCGTGCAACAATCTTCTTTTTTTTTTTTCTTTTCTTTTTTTTTTCGGAAATCAAAAAAAAGATAAGAGAGAGAAAGAGAGAGAGAGAGAGAGAGAGAGAAAGAGAAATCATCAGAAAATAAAAAAATAAAAAAAAAAGAAAAAGAAAAAGTAAACATAGGAAATTCGATTGAATCGATTAAAAATATTATCTCGATTTGAAAATTCTTTTAAAATACTCACGATATATTATTGACGTACAAATGAATTAATTTCATTTGGACTTCTTTAAACTGACTAATGTTTTTCTTTCTTTTTTTTTTTTTTTTTGTTTTTTTTTAATGATTAATTATCGTTCGATCATTTGGTCGAGCGATTATCTTCAAAGGATTTTCGGTTTTTTTTTAATCATTCGTCGAAGGCG
>NC_060960.1:8129338-8131838 GCF_910589235.1 Vespa crabro | reverse complement strand
TGACAGAGAGAAAGAGAGAGGAGGAGAAAGAGAGAGACAGAGAGACAGAGAGAGAGAGAGAGAGAAGTACATATTGATTGACAATCGAGAAGAACGTTTTTCAAAATACACGTGTATATATACATACATATATATATTTATCTAGACATAACTGTATACACACTTATCTTTTTTTATACATATTCATTCAGTCGTTCGATCGTCCGTTTCTTTATATCAGCCACAGACGTCGTCGATTCAATATAATAACAGCTGATCCTGAACGTGTGTGGAATTTAGAAAAAAAAAAAAAAAAAAAAAAAAACAAAAAAAAGAAAAGAAAAGAAAAGAAAAAAGAGGAAAAATTCAAACTAATATTCTCTATGCTATACGTAAAATTATATATATTATATTCTTAATCATTTATAATGTCTAAATTTTAAAGTTTAATTTAACTGTCTAATCGTCTAAATGCTAACTTTGAATTTAATATTTCTTCAATCTTTCTTTCTTTTTTCTTCTCTTATTTTATATATATTTAGTTTAATATGATTTTTATATGATATAATAATTTTTGTATAACACGAACTATACCATAACAATTTTTGTTTAATATAAACTATACCATATAAAGTTTTCATTATATAATAAATAAATATATATGATAATTAAAGTTTTTATGGACGAAAGAAAAAATAAAAGAGATTTCGACTCTTACGAAAGATTAATAGTATATTTTATAATATTTTTTACAATTATATAGTTATGGCTATATTGTGGTTTTTCTTTTTTTTTTTTTTTTTTTTTTTTTTTTTTTTTCTTTGTTTATATAAATATTTACCAATCAGCCGATGAGGAAGGAAGGAAGTTTCATGCAATTCGTCAATTAACTTCGTTCGATAATGTTTTGCTGCAAACACAAAGAGAAGTACCGCTAGTCGAGAGAGAACATTATTTCAATATCAAAAGCGTGCAAATATGTTGTATTTATGAACGTACGAGTATAACAACCTCGAATATGGAGATTATAAATTAAAAAGAAAAAAATGAATAGAGAGGAAGATAGAGAGAAAGAGAGAAAGAGGGAACAATATATGTATGCATATGTATATATACATATATATATATATATATATATATATATATATCGTTCGACGAAAAAGAAAGTTCGGTGACGCGATACACGCGTTGGATGCAAAATTCGTAGATCAAAACGATGCATGTTAAAACGTAGATGAAAACGAATGCCTGAGAACTCTCACGGTGAAAGAAGAAAAAAAAAAGAGAGAGAGAGAAAGTTTTAACAAAGACTATACAATATGCATATGTATATGGTAATAGCCAAAAGTTTCTATACGGGGCAAAAGTCCCTAGAGGCTTTGGTTGTGTTTCGTCATTTAAAGAAAGAAAAAATAAACAAAATGAAAGTGAAAAGAAAAAACAGTATCTATTTTTTTTTCTTTTTTTTTTTTTACTATTAATTTTTTTATTTTTAATGTTTCTCAATCTAAGCTTGTAATTTTACAATCGGGGAAAAGAAAAATGATAGCAAAAAGGAATTAGCCTGAAAAGTTTCGAAAAAGAGTGATTACAATTTTTTAAATCTAAAGCTTGTAATTGTACGATCTGAATAAAAAAAAAAAAAAAAAGAAAAAGAAAAAAAAAAGGAAAAGTACTAAAAATTATTCTAAAAAAAAAAGAAGTCTCCGGAGAAGAGAGAAAATTAAAGTCCCGATTGTTTAATAATCCGGGCTTGTGATTTAGTGATCTAGAAGAAAAAAAAAAAAAAAAAAAGAAAAAGAAAGGGAAAGAAAGGGGAAAAAAAGAAAAGAAAAACAGAAATATCGCGCAAAATTTAGCCTAAAATGTCTGGGGAGGGTGATGGTGACGAAAAAAAAAAAACCAAAAAGAGAAAACAAAAAAAAAGTGACTTTTAAAATCACTTGTAAAGACAATCACAATCACTCTGTAATATATACGAAACAAAGAGAGAGAGAGAGAGAGAGAGAGAGAGAGAGAGAGAGAGAGAGACAGACAGAGGGACAGAGAGACAGAGAGAGAGAGAGAGAGAGAGAGAGAGAGAGAGAGAAAGAGAAAAAGGGTTGTACGTAAATAATTCGTTCGAAATAAAATCTATCACGGATTATATTATTTTCTGCGATGAAAAGCACGATATCAGAGAAGTTT
Organism: Vespa crabro; assembly: GCF_910589235.1. Classification (NCBI taxonomy): domain Eukaryota; kingdom Metazoa; phylum Arthropoda; class Insecta; order Hymenoptera; family Vespidae; genus Vespa; species Vespa crabro. The sequence goes on along the minus strand of NC_060960.1, from coordinate 8,129,672 downwards.
ATTTCAGATACGTTTATTTTCTTTGTTTTACAAGAAAAACCAAGGAAAAAAGAGAAAATATTGCGTGTGTGTATGTTCGAAAGACAGAGAGAGAGAGAGAGAAAGAAAGAGAGAAAGAGAAAGAAAAAGAGAAAGAGTTTGAAACAGAAGGAAGAAGTTGGAATTAATCGTTATAGGTCGGGTAGAACCCAGGCAGACTTTATATCGAAAGTTTTTTTTAGTTTTTCACGATAGAAACGAATGAAAGCAACCCTCCCTCCGTCCCCCTCGTCCCGTTCACCCCAAGGATCGACTACGACCGACTTTCGCGTGTCGCAATTTCATCTTGTTCCTG
>NC_060960.1:8094338-8124338 GCF_910589235.1 Vespa crabro | reverse complement strand
GAAAAAAGAAAAAAAAAAGAAAATTTTTAAAAAGAATAAAAAAGGAAAGGAATATAAATTCTCTAAACGACATGATTATGATCTTAAAATTGACATTCTTCAAATTTCCGACATTAAGGAACATCCATGCATATATTCGAAAAAAGAAGATCTGTTTTGTCCTTCTTTTCTTTTTTTCTTTCTTTTCTTTTTTCTTTCAACATCGATTAATCTCAACGAATGAAATTTGTTTGTAAAAAAAATCTCATGAAAATCTTTTTTTCCTTTTCCCTCTTTCTTTTTTTTTCTTTCAATTTGTTTGTAAAAAAAATCTAAAGGAAATTTTTTTTCTTTTTCCGTCTTTCTTCTTTTTCTTTCAATTTTCAATAAATCTCAACAAATATAATAATAAGTATCGTTATTTTTTGTGTAGAAAAAAAAGAAAAAATAAATAACTATGAAAATATCGATATAATAAAACGATATAATAATTAAATATTATCCCTATATTACCCTCCGACCCTTCGTACAACGTATATGCACATTTGCATTACGTTTATGTCATTACGATGAATGATATGTAAATGATAATGAAAAGTTTTACTTTAGAAATTCGTATGACAGTCTCGTACAATCCTGAACGTTCGAGAAAAAAAGGAAAAAAAAAAAAAAATAGAAAAAAAAAATAAGAGGAAAGGAAGAAACGCAATAAATCACTTCAACCATAATATATTTCTTTGGCAGGTCGTGGTACAGTAGAACGTAACACTCTCGAAACAGTATTTCACGATTCCGCTCCCGTTGTTCTCGCACCTTCACCCTCTTCCCCTACTATAGCAACCAACCAACCAACCAACCAACCCTCCCTACCCCCATCTAAATCCTCACCCACCTATCCACCTACCTACCAAGCCCTCTCACACCCCTAACTCCTGCTAACTCCTCAGTCCTTCCCCAAGTTCACAACAACTTTCTTCCTTTAGAAAAAGTGGCTGCAATCTCGAATTCGTACCTACCATAAATTCAAACGCGCTATGTGAACACTCTACCATGGTCCACCACGAGGGTTCGAGCATTTTTTCGTTCGCGTATCCCGTACGATTTGCTTATATTGAGGAGCGGGGAGTGGGGAGGGGAAAGAAGAAAAGAAAAACAAAAAAAAAAACAACAACAACAACAAAGGGAAAAAGAAAAAATAAAACCAGGAGAATCATGATACAATTTATAAAGCTACGAGAAAATCTAACAGTTATTTCCTTTTTCTCTTCCTTTTTTTTCTTTATTTTTTTTAGTCTCTCTCTCCCTCTCTCTCTCTCTCTCTCTCTCTCTCTCTCTCTCTCTTTCTCTCTCTCTCTCTGACTCCCTCTTTCGCGTCCGTGTCCTTTCAATTTTGTCTCGAATGAATTGCCTGGCTGTTGTCGTCGTAATGGAAAATTTATTGCGTCATTTTAATACACGTGGAAGAAGAATACGAGGGGAATAAAGGGAGAGGGTGAAAAGTGGTGAGAGTAAAGTTTACCCCCGTAGGGCTTGTTTGGTTTTGCGATCTTTGAGAAAAAAAAAAAAAGAAGGAAAAGAGAAAGAAAAGGAGAAGGTAAAATAATAAGCTCGGAAATGTAATTGACCATTTAATACCTGACCTAAAAACATTCGTTTCTTTTCTCTTTTTGTTTTTTCTTTTTTTCTTTTTTTTCCCACCCTGTGAACTCTCCCCCACGGGAGACATATTTGTTTACTCCTATATATATATATATATATATATATATATATATATATATATATATATATATATATATATATATATATATATATTCGAAATATATTATTGGTACACGTGTAAAGATAAAAAGAGATAAATAAAAAAATAAAAAAATAAATAAAAAAAAAAAAGAAAAAACAGAAGATTGAAGAATTGTGCTGTTAGTTAATATAATGAAAAATAATAAAATATTGAAATAACTTTATTCCCTTTTTTCTGTTTTCGTGTTTTTTCTTTTTTTTTTTTTTCTTTTTTTTTTCATACATACAACATAAGCTACCATATAAGCGTGCACTTTTCATAAGCGTAATGATCGAACGTGGGTCGATAATGGTCGTGCCAGGACAGAAATTTGAATGTAAAATTAAGAAATTCGTTCATAGAGAAGGCTAATACTAATAATAATAATATGATATAAAAGCGTAGGAGTTAAGACGTAAAATAGTAGAGCAAATTCTTCTTGCTGTTAAAGGAAAATTGGTTTCTCTTTCTCTCTCTCTCACTCGATCGTGTCCTTGTTACAAAACGTCATCCCACTCTCTTAACTCTGAGCCCCTCCCTCTCCTCTCTCCCCTCGTCACCCCTGAAACCACTTAACGCGATAACTCATTCATCCTTCCAATTATTTCGATCGTTCTATGACTCCACCTCCTTCGAGAAATTCTATAGCCTTTACTATCTAAAGCTCGTCGTCCATTTTCTCTTGAAAAAGAGATAGACAGAGACAGACACAGAGAAGGAAAAAGAGAGAGAGAGAGAGAGGGGGAAGAGATCCTTTCGAAAACGTCCCCTAAGAAAAGGGAACGCCTTTGCTAAAGGGAAAAGCAGAACGGGTGACACCTTTCGCGAATTTCTTCTCATCCCTCGAAAACATTTCTCTCTCCCTCTCGATATTTCTCCTCTCTTTCTCTTTATATATATATATATATATATATATATATATATATATATATATATATATAATGTATGTGTTCAGTCAGAGTTCTTCGATGAACGAAGAAATATCCTCAACAATGTCTTCCTTTTGTGTCAACGCATACAAAGAGCATACTAGACTCGTAAATCTAAAGGAGGAAGAATTGGAGGAATCGGTAGGAAAGATGGCAGAAGGGTGAGAAAAAGAGAGAGGATGCTGACGATGGTAACACCTATCTACCACTTATCTCTCTCCTACCCTTTAATCCCCTAAAAAAAAAATTATGCTTGCATCGAACGAACAAACAGAACAGAGCAGAACAGAACAGAACAGAACAGAACAGAATGGAATGGAATGGAACGGAACAGAACGGAACGGAACAGAATGAATGAATGAAAGGAAGGGAGAATACCGACCAAGAGTAAGATCGAATTGAATTAGCTCGGGATCGACGGTAAATAATAGTAGTGGTGATAATAATAGTAGTAGTAGTAGTAGTAGTAGTAGTAGTAGTAATGGTTGATGGAAATGGCGGTGGAAAGACGGTGGTTTCACTTTCCTCAACATTCACTCCCCCTTTCCTGCCCCTTATCCATCCCCTCTCCCTATCCTCCTTGATTGGCCGAGGAGGATTCAATCGAAGCTAAGAGAAGAACCTCGAGGCTTCCTTATGCTCGGATCGAATCTCATTTAGATTTCAACCCCGAGATACTATACTTCAGGTGGATAGGGTTTGGTATGGTAGCGGCTTCGGATGAGGGAGGGTAGTAAACGTAGGAGTGAAAGTAGAGTTGGAAGTTGGTAAGAGAGACCTTCTGGAGCTTCCTTGTGCTACGCTAATACAACCATCGTGAACGTTATATCCCTGATGATTCCTCTTTCTTCGGTATAGAATGACCGGTTGGAAATTTATACTTCTTGGCCATTGTATCGATAAGGCGAACCCTGATAACTATTATATTCAACTACAGATAGCACCGGTTATGTTTTAATTGTCGATCGTAGAATAATTTCCAGTAGAGATGTATTTTTTTACCATTGAATATCATTGGATAACATTGGATACCATTGAATATTTCATCCGAACGTAATGTCTTTTTCTCTTTCTTTCCCTTTCTCATTCCTTTCCGAGATTCCGAATATTTCGTAATGTCATAACTTTTTACTTATGTCCTATTAATTCGAAGAACGATGTTTTTTTTTCTCTTCTCTTTCTGTAATTACATTCGAATTATTTCGTACTTTCGTATTTTTTTTACTTTTTTTTTTTTTACTTTTTTTTTTGTTTTTTTTTTTTTTTTATTAAATCGCGTTAAATTTTAAAACGACATTTTTTTTCCTTTACTTTTCTCTTCCTCTTTTTGGTTTTTCTTCTTCTTTTTTTTTTTTTTTTTTTTTTTATTTTTGTTTTTTGAACGTACCTTAATATTAATTATGTTCGATTTACTTAAATATTCGTGGGATTGTATTGTAATAAAAAAATGGAAAGAGAGCAAAGAGAAGAAGAAGATAAAAAAAAGAGAAACAGAAGAGATAATGATTTTGTCAGAGTCGGTGTGAAAGAAGCTTAATAGCCGGCATCGTCTGCTTCGCAGCCACGTTGATTAATAATTCCCCGTAAGTTCTTAAGCTGCGCACACACCGAACTCTTACTCTTATATATCTTTTTTGTGTCCATATATATATATATATATCTTCTTCTTTTTTATTCTTTAAAGTTAAATTTATGTTATCGTAGATTGTTGATGATTAATTAGAAAAGTGTGTCCTTAATTACTATCCTCGATAATGGCCCCGAATATTCCCGGTTTTATTACGCCATGTCAAAGGTCGTACCGATAGCAGAACGACGTCGACGCAATTTGTCACACGTTAAAAAAACAAGAAGAAGAAGAGAGAGAGAGAGAGAGAGAGATCGTTTCGTACGATATATTTTCGCACGACCTAAAAAGGAAACGCTTTGAGCTAATTGTCTGCCTCGTGGCTTCCATTCGTCCAATTAATACCTGCCGACACGTTTAATTGAGAACGAAGTTCTAACTTTTCGCGTGAGTTCATTGCTTTATATGAATTATTAAGCTAGAAGGAAAATTTTAAACCGCACGATGTTACTGATTCAAAATATGTTCAATCGATTTATTAAAGTTATGCATACAACATGTATATTCATATAATAAATATACAGGGTAATATGTACGAAGCACTTATCTTTTTAATCGAAAATTAATTAATCAATTTATTTATTTATTTATTTATTTATTTATATGTTAATAAAACGCAATATGTATGTATATTGCATAAAAATTTGTTATATACTTCAAAATGTATTACATTATATATTCTATTAAAATTTATATATATATATATATATATATACATGTTTTATTATAATAGAATTATATATAGCATTATAATTATGTAAGACTTTGAAACTGTGTATGTATGTCTATCGTTAATTCGTTTTATTTTTCTTTTCATTTGTTTTAATTATTTAAAAAAAAAAAAAAAAAAAAAAAAAAAAAAAAAAAAAAAAAAAAGAAAAAAAAGAAAATAGAAAAAAACCTTAAACATTGAGACACATCGTACTGATATATCATCACGTTGATAAAGGAAAAAAAAAATAAAAAATATACATACTCAATTCGATGGATTATGAGAATTAAAACATACAAATCCGGTGTTTAAATTAAACGATAGGAATGGTTAAACCTGTGGAATACTATAAACCTGCACGTTTTCTAGACATTTTATCGATCGCGATTTAACAAACGTTTTATGTTTCTTATGTCTACACTTGCCGCTTTGAGTAAACACGACTAATCTCGACCGATTTAGATCTCCGAATGTGAAGTAAAAGAGAGAAAGAAAGAGATGGAGAGAGAGAGAGAGAGAGAGAGAGAGAGAGAGAGAAAGACAGAAAGAGAAAAAGAAAAAAGGAGAAAGTTACGACCAGGTGGTGGTTCACCAAATGATTCGATCCACTTGCGACGTTTTATTAGAGACTAGAGTAAGAGAGAGAGAGAGAAAAAAAAGAAAGAGAAAAGGAGAGAGAAAATGATAGGGGAGAGGGATATATACCATAGTTAATGCGAACTTACGTCGGTTCCATTCAGTATGAAACTCGGTTGCTCGCGAATGAACAAACGTTGGACGTAGAGAAGAGTTAGGGTGAGCATTATAACGATCCCACTGGTATTAAGCTTGCGTTCAATGTTTTGTTTCAAACGTGTACTCGAATCATAATGGCCCAATTATTCCTTCACTGTTTTTTACTTATATATATATATATGTATGTATGTATATCTATATTATATTAGATCGGATCCTTGAGCATTGTTACTTTGATGTTTTCTCGTTAAACGTTCTAATTTGTTTCTTATTGTAGTTGAGAGGATTTGAAGGGTGAGAAAAGAGAGAGAGAGAGAGAGAGAGAGAGAGAGAAAGAGAGAGAGACGTAAGATAAAAGTTCATTTTCTTCATCTTTGTAATTATAATAAAATAAAACATAAAAAAAAAAAGAAAGAATGAACTCAGAAATTAATGTAAATGGTTAAATGTAAAAATGATAGGATTTTATGAATTTGTATAATAATTGAAAAGAGAGAGAGAGAGAGAGAGAGAGAGAGAGAGTGAGAAAAATAAATAATCGTTCGTTTTTTCGTCTTTGTATAAATCCATATTCGTAAGAAAAAGAAAAACGGGATGAAAAAAGAAAAATTATTTGAAAAAATTTTGACATAAAAATGTATAGAAATGTTAAAGATAAATTTCATGGATTTCCTTTATAAAATAATTAAGCTAATACGAAATGTGTATTTTAAGGATAATATCGTTCGGTCGATGATAATAACAAAGAAGAAAAGTGATAATTTGTCTTCGTCCATCGTGGTCTCTTTCGAAAATCAACGCCCCCGAATCACGGATCCTTTGATTCGTAAAGGTTTCACCTGGTTCCATCGAAAGTTCCCAAGACCCTTTCCAATTACAAAAGCTCCCAAGGGATGAAATGGAATTAATCACGTGGTATTTCCCGTGTCGATTCCAATATCTTTTCAAGATTTTCACGAACACGCATCGTCCTTTCTCGGATAAAAAAATATATTGATTGTCTATATCTCTTCGAATATTTTCGTGTGTGCGTGTGTATCTGTGTGTCTCTCACTTTTATTTATGTAGATATATATAATATATATAATATATATATATATTTTTTTTTTTAGATTATATATATTATATTTTTATTAAAACATATATATATATATATATATATATATATATATATATATATATATATAGACTGGTAGTCATCTGACAAATGAATTATATTTACACGCATACGCACACGCACTCGCATGCGATCACGGAGATCCGTCCATGTTTTTGCCATCTATTGAAATATTAATTCGTCTGCGAAGGGTCCTTCCATCACTCGTAAAATCGATTGACGCGTGACATCAACTGTGCGTATGTGTGTATGCCTGTGTACAATAAAAGAGTGTGTGTATGTGTGTGTATGTGTGTGCACGTGTAAATCAACTATCGTGAAATCATTTAATATAAGTAAAGAAAAATCTATAAATTTAATTGAATATATTTATAAATATATTCATATTAATATCTTCAATAATCTTCTTGAAAAATTATATAGAATATATTTTTCAACAAACTTGTATTAATAAGTATGATATAAATATATGTATATTATATGTATGTATGTGTGTTAAATATTCTTGATATTAATAAACATTTGGCAGACATTAAAAGTATTAAAATTTACGTAAGATACACGGACGGACATACGAGTCATATAAATATTTTAGCATTTAAATTTGTATTATTTAAACAAAAAATTACTTTTCTTTTTAAATGGCAATAACGGAAGGAAAAAAAAAAAAAGAATTGTACACAAATATATTTATTCCTTGTAAGAAAAATAATTACTCTTTTATTGTAATATAACGTAAATTTTAAGAATAATTTGCATTGATAATATCATATCAATGCATTTGCAATATCTCTAATAACTTACAATTCTCTTGGTCTTTACGAAGAACATCGAAGAAGACGAAGAACATCGAAGAAGACGAAGAAGACGAAGAAGACGAAGAAGACGAAGACGAAGAAGAAGAAGAAGAAGAAGATCGTACCTCGTGAATGGGTAGCATTGAGGAAGATTCGCGATACTACTGCAAAAGTTTCCTTCCTCTTTTCTTTCCATGCATACGTACATATATCTTCTCTCTCTCTCTCTCTCTCTCTCTCCCCCTCCCTCCCTCCCTCTATCTCTCCTTTTTCGACGATCCTTTTTTCCCGCCTTTTCGCTCAGAAAGAGAGAAACACAGAGAGAGAGAGAGAGAGAGAGAGAGAGAGAGAGAGAGAAAGAGAAAGAGAGAGAGGAAGATGAGGAAGAGGAGTCGAGAACTAGCGTTGATTAATCGACGATAAATGAGGCACCGAGCCAGAGCAGCAGTATCACGCATGTACACATACCTATACGTTTATACACATACAGTATTCTCATTGTATCGGTGAAAGCACGTCCGTGTGACTTAATGAATGACTCGGGCCGTTCGTTGCTCGCACGCATCGGAGATTCTAAAGTCTCGATAGGAGAATCGCCAGAGAGGGAATACGCTCGTTACTCTTTAAATAGCCCCCTCTCTCTCTCTCTCTCTCTCTCTCTCTCTGTCTCTCTCTCTCTGTCTCTCTCTCTCTCTCGCTCTCTCTCTTTCTCTTCTCTTACTATCGGCAAAAGAGGAGATATTGGAATTTCGTCGAAAATACAAAGACAGTTCCCTTTAAATCATTCCATCATTTTGACCATTCTTCACGCATAGATTTGTAGAAAATTAATTCTAATCTTATCTCGTTGGAGTAATATAAGAATGAAATTTTTTGATTCTTTTTTCTTTTTCTTTTTCTTTTTCTTTCTCTTTTTTTTTCTCTATAACACTTGCCATTAACACTTTTCTATAACACTTGTTTTTATTGTTTCATTTAATTTAACATGTAATTAATCGAATGTGATCCATTGTCAGGCGAAATTTTTTTTACGACGACGAGTCGAAAGATCAGAAATTACACTTTCTCGAGAATCTTTAGGTTCATTCGTTTTTCTTTTTTCTGTTTTTTTCTTTTTTTCTTTCTTTTCGTTTTTGTCATATCGCAAAACTACGAATCCATTTGGTTACAAAGGTACAAAACATTAAGATTGTCGAAAAAGAGTAATACATTTTGAAAATCATCAGTGAACTTTTCGTTGGTTTCGTTCAAAAATTAAATCGAATAATATTTTCTGCGTTTTTATTTTTTTTTTGCTTTCTTCTTCTTTTTTTACGAAATATCTCGTTGATCTCGAATGTCCGTGAAAGAGAAAAACAAGCAAAAAAAAAAAAAGATCGAACTATTACAGTATTCTTCGTCGTACTTTTTCTTTTTTGTTTGCTTTTTTTTTTGTAATTTTTTTTCTTTTTGTTTTGTTTTTTTTTTCTTTTTTTTTTTTTTTTAATATATATAATTTTTTTTGTCTTTTATCAAATGCATGAAACGAGTTCGACGAATGATCGGAGCGCGAAAACGATAAGCTAAAGACGACGCGTTCCAAGAAATACACAGGCCGAGTTTTACTCTCTTTTGTTCTCAACACCCAACAACACCAGTCCGGAAGATTACAACGAGCAGCCAATGAATCGGAACGGCTTTTCTCGCATCGTCTTTCTTCGAACGATTCTCCTTCGTTACGATTCCCATAAATACCAGTAACCCAGACGAAGGAAGCTTGCTTGCTTGCTTGTTCACTTGCTTGCATGCTTGCTTGCATGCTTGCTTGCTTGCTTGCATGCTTGCTTGCTTGCTTGCTTGCTTGCTTGCTTGCTTGCTTGCTTGCTTGCTTGCTTGCTTGCTTGCTTGCTTGCTTCCTTCCTTCCTTTCGACACGCGTTGTTTTATCGAACTAACATTGAAAAGTGCCTGGATCTTATTCGACGGCTCGTACAAAAAAAAAAAAAAAAAAAAATATATATATATATACCACATTCCAAGAAATACTATTTCCGAAAATTGCTATGGGCAATGGATTGTTCTTTATTTTTTTTTTTTAAAGGTCACGCTAAAAGGAAAATGAGCGTCCTACGATGTTTACTCCTTACTTCTTTTTATTTTTCTTAATTAACAACAAAAAAACACGAACATCGAACTATTTCAATATATGTTATATGTCATAATATAGAGAGGTCAAAAAAATTCTCAAGCTTGTATCTTGACAATTTGGAAAATAATTATGAGAAGGATCATCCTAAAAAAAAAAAAAAAAAAAAATAAAAAATAAAAAATAAAAGAATAAGTCCTAAGAAAAAGAATTTAATATATATTACTTAGGAACTTTTGATCTCGCCCTTGCCTCATCCTCATCCTCTCCTCTTTATTCATCCTAATTATTTTTTTGCACGACCTACCTTACTCGCAAATTCAAAGTAATCCATTTCGTAGTTTAACGAAGATAGGATATGACCTTCGCTCGTTATAAAAATTTCTCAAGTACCTAGATATATAAAGACAGATATATACATATACATATATATATATATATATGTATATATATATATATGTATCGTCTATTAACGATCTAACTCATTCTAATTTCTCTTGGTATGTCTCTGTTAAGATACTCGAAGACCGTAGTCGATTCCAGTCTAAGTGCACAGAGGTACAATCCAGAATTCACGGTGACAACGGCTTCGTCAACGGCTTCCTACGGCAATACGAACACCAGCGTACTCATTGACCAATTGAGGCACATTAATCAGGTGAGTCCACAAAGTGTAATTCGTCGGTTGGTTTAGTCTCTTGGCCAGCCTTGCCTTGTATTAAATACGAACGCACACTAGCGTACTCATTGACCAATTGAAGCACATTAATCAGGTGAGTCCATAAAGTGTAATTTGTCGCTTGGTTTAGCCTTGGCCAGCCTTCTTGCCACGGATTGAATCGTGCGGCTTAACATCCTGTGTTTTCGTACCGTACTCATGTAGTCAGGAGGATCGACGGCCCGTGAAAGTGACTTTACTGATACCATGTTCACGATTCTCCGATGACCACCCTTTCCCCGTTTAACCTTCGAAAGTTTTAGAATTACGAGTTATGATCGCGTGAATCCCAAGGTCCATGTTTTCACCCTAAGAAAGACATTCGAATTCGTAAAATACGATTTTTTGTTCTTGTTGTATGTTATGTGCGTACGTCGGTACCTTATTTCGAACTTTAAATTTAACATTCTGTTAATCTCCACGGCTGAATGTTTATATTGTATGATTTGTTATATTAAAAAAAAAAAAAAAAAAAAAAAAAAAAATAAGAAAAATCATTTTATCGAAATCCTTTACAATCTAATAGAATTTAGTTCTTAAAGATTTCATATAATATGATATATATTGCATTTAGAAAAGCCCAAAGAAAAATAAGATATTTTCATCCGATAATATTATATTATAAAGAATATTTGAAAATTTTAATCGTAAATAATTGTTGACCATTCATTACAAAGTAACAATCTTTCGAAAATATTAAATGAAACTTTCAATTCGATTATATTTCTAATATCATATCATTTAATTAATCTTTGTCGTAAGGAAATGAAAAATTTTTATTAACAAAATAAATTACGAATTTGCGAAAAGAATAAGAAGGAAGATTTATTAAAAATTGACCCTTTTTTCTTGAAACGTAACACATATATATATATATATATATATATATATATATATATCCCGTTAAAGCATATAATTTTGTACATTAGTGAATATCGTAAAGTAAATTCGTAAATATTTTGTTAAAAAATGAGAACGTTCCTATTGGCAAATGTAGCAGATTTAACAATAGTCGTCGAACGTGTGGGGTTCATTGCGATTACGTGAATAAAGGACAAACTTGCTCGGTGATCATAAATATCGTTCGAGGATACATATGTACATACGTAGAATAATTCATATAAAGAATGACGGGACTTTGGCATTGAATTGTTTAGCAACGTTAAAAGCTAGAAGAATATTTGGCGTGGATTCGCTCGTGCGTGATGAACGTGCGAAAAATCGCGTGGGTTATGTCGACCAGTTAACACACAGGTTATCGTTAGTCTCGATCGTATTCGCGACAGGTGAAAAGAACGGACAAATAACGGGCAGGTTGTTCTGGATCTTATAAAAAAAAAAAAAAAGAAAGAAAAAAATAAAAATATTAAATACGACGTTATTTTTAACTATCCCATTTAATGGTTTAATACGATAGATATATACGTATATATACATACGTCAATTCAAATTAATCGTCTAATCGATTTTACAGATTTGAATGTATAAGCGCTCATATAAACCTCAATAATTAATCATTGGACGCTTATGTGTACACCTGCTTTGTATTACGGATTTTCTATCGATCAATAATACGAACCTGTGCCACCTGTTAATTGCGATACTAAAATGGATTGACCAATGACATAGAAAGATACATTTTCAATTTCCACTTGTTTGATATCAAATTTAACACAAAGTAACAATATTCTAAGATCATCGTCTTCGATTATCTTCTATATATAAAAATTTTCATTTCGAACGATACGAAAAGATTTATTATATATTCAAAGGATTTAATAAAATCTATTATAAAAATATTTCCAGAGAAATACTTTTCAAGATTATCATTAATTCGAAACGATATTTTACGTTGTGTAATTAACTACGTCATAAAGTAAAGATTTCTAAGAACGAACTGATACAAATTCCTGATCGAGTCTCAAAGTTAATTCTTATTTGATTATTAAAATTAATTATATTTTTTCGACTAAATTTCTTTTTACGGCTAAATTTCTATTTATTTTTCTTCTTTTCTTTTTTTCTGTTTTTTTCTTTTTTTCTTTTTTTTTTGTTTGTTTGTTTGTTTGTTTGTTTGTTTTTCTTCTAATCCTCTTTCCTACTTAATCCGTCTTTACTGGATCGCTGACCTGTTATATTTACGTTGATAACACCTGAAAGAATTTTCTGTTAATCCATATACAAATATATATATATATATATATATATATATTACACACACACACACACACACACACATATATTTATAGTTTCTATTGTGTTTCTAATACAGATAGTGCAATCGCAATTGGCATTGGCACCAGATGGAGGAACTCCGCTTGCTGAAGAAGCACACGATGGTTCCGGAAGCGGAGACAGACCTGGTTGGAGAAACAAGGACGATATAATGGACACCGATGACGAGGATTCAACGGATGACGATCGAGAGGACGAAGAGATCTCTGGATCGGGAATGGGACCCAGTACGCCAGGTATATTTTTAATTGATTTAAAAACAAATTTCTCCTTTCTTTTTTTTTTTTGTTTTGTTTATTTCTTTCTTTATTTTTCTTTTCTTTTCTTTTTTACCGTTAATCATCCCAATTCTATTTTTAATCGTTCAAATTTCCATTTTCAATGTTCTTCTATTATCAATGTTACCAGCGAAAACTTTCTAGATAAATATCGAAAATTGATATTACACTTTTTACGAGAGACTTAAGAGAGACTCGTGCTAATTATTATTATTTACGTACTTTTCTTTGTTTTTCTTTTCTTTTTTTTCTTTTTTTTTTTTTTTTTTTTGAGCTTTCATTTACGAATTGTAAGAACAATATTTTTTTTACGATTCAATTAAATTACAACGTGAAATTAAGTTTGATTTAAATTTACAATGAGAAAGGAAAATGAAAGAAATATATATATATATATGTATTAGTCAAAATATTTTGAAAAAAAGTACAGATAATTGATTCTTTTAAAATCACACTAAATACTTTTGGTCCTAGCCGGTATCAATTCTATTTATTTATTTATCTATCATTATTATTATCATTATTATTATTATTATTATTATTATTAGAATTTTATTTATTATCGTTAACGTACGTGTAATAAAAGCAATAAAAATAAAATTGAATTGATGATTAACGGAGAGAAAAATAAAAATAAAAACTAAATATGAAAAAAGAACAAACAAACAAACAAACAAACAAATTCCTTTGTTACAGATCCATCGGTGAAGACCAATCGAGAATTCCGCCCAACATTAGCCTCATCGAGCATGCTGATGCCATCGTTGTCGTTGATCCTCGTGTTCGGCACGTTAGTCGCCTAAAAAGAAAGAAAGAAAGAAAGAAAAAATGAAAAGGAATGAAAAAGCTACAAAAAAAAAATTCACAAAAAAATGAAAATGAAAAAAGTTGATTTTCTGTTTCCGAAGGAAGAAAGACGAAGGCCCCCCATATTATTATTATTATTATTAGTCCGTCGGCGAAATGATTTTCTCTTATCCATCCTCGAGACAGTGAAATTGGTTGAGGGTAGAACGCAAAAGAGATGCCATATTGTGTAACACGATTCTTTCTTTCTTTCTTTCTTTCTCTCTCTCTCTCTCTCTCTTTCTCTCTCTTTCTCTCTCTATCACTCTCTCTCTCTTTATATATATATATATATATATATATATATATATATATATATAAAGAGAGAGAGAGAGTGTGGAGAGAGGGTGGAAAGAGAGAAAAATATATATATATATTTTTTTTTCGTCCTGACCAAGAAAATAGAATGGCCGAGAGAGATTAGTGACTAATAGATCTTTTGAAAGACGAGATCTTCAATAAAAAGGGTGTCGACGAACGAACGAACGAACGAACGAACGGAAAAAAAAAGAAATAAAAAAGAGAAAGAAAGAAAGGAAAAAAGTGTCATCGGGGTCGGTGTCGAAAGTCGGGTCTCGAGGGGGTAAATGAGGAAAAAATGAAAAAATAAAAAACTAAAAAATTTGAGGAAACAAATAAACAAAAAGATAAGAAGAAGAAGAAGAAGAAGAGTTTGAGGATAAGGAAGAAAAGGAAGAAGAAGAAGAAGAATAAAGAAAAAAAAAAAAAAAAAAAAAGGAAAAAAAAAAGAAACGAAACAAAACGAAACGAAATGAAATGAAATGAATGTGAAATGAATGTGAAATGAATGTGAAATGAATGTGAAATGAAACGAAACGATATATAAAGAAAAGAAACCGGTCGAGTTTAGCGGCATTACTAAGCACGTATGTATTTAGAAAATTTAGTTGGCGAGCGGTCGCGAGGACGTAGCGTTTGAAACATTGCCAGACTCAAAGCCAGACTATACGACGACGTAGAAATCGTACGACGAGTTGCCGAAACGAGGAGTAACGAGAAAAACCATCCGATAAAACCATCAGAAAGTCACCGTCAGAGAGAACGCGTTCATGGAGAGAGAGAGAGAGAGAGAGAGAGAGAGAGAGAGAGAGAGAGAGAGAGAAAGGAGAGAAAATATATATGGGTTGAAAAGAAAAACGATATTTGGAAGAACGTTACTCCTTTCTCACCACTTTTCCCGAGAATATTTCAAACTTTTCCAACAATTTATCGCTTTATTTCGCTTTTATTCATCGACAAAAAATATTCTCTTTTTATATCTTCGCGAATACAATCAAAGCGAATACATTGTTTGAACTAAATCTCGCTACGTATGTCTTTCTTTCCTTTGTTTTTTTTTTTCTTTTTTTGTTCATTTTTTTCGTTTTTTTCCTTTTTTTTTTTTTTTTTTTTTTTTTTTTTTTTTGATCTTTTTAATGTCAAACCATTTTTCTAAATTTTTCGTTCAACAACGATAGTGATAGTTACATTTTTTTTGTTCTTTTTTTGTTTACTTATATATATATATGTATATATATATATATATACATGCATATGCAGCGAATATGAATACATTTTTTATTACGATCTCTCTTCAAGATTCGAAGATCGATAGGTCATTCGTAATGTATTATTTTTTTATTTTTTATTTCGAATTATTTTTTTTTAATTCCTTTCGATATATTTTTGATCGTTCCCGAATCATATATATATATATATACACCGAATTTAAATCCTTATATTTTTTTCATTTTTTTTTCCTTTTAAACCATCTCTCCTCGCAAATCTAATAGGTCATTTAAAATGACGACTATTTACGGTGAGCGTAATCGATTCGTCGTGGTTTTCCTCGTTTAAAACTCGTCCCTCGTTCCGGCGAACGCATTTCGTTCATTCCGTTGGTCGTCGTAAATTAGAACAAAAAGAAAAAAAAAAGAAAAAGAAAAAGAAGAAAAAAAAAAAAAGGAAAAAGAAAAAAGGAAAAAAGAAAGAAGGAAAGAAATAAGGAAGGAAGGAGAGAAGGAAGGAAGGAAGAAAGATGAGTAGTCGCTCGCTCGTGACGAAGTCGTCGTGATCGATCGATCGATCATACGAAAAAAGATCTTACGATCATCGACGACGTTCGTTGGTGTGATATCGCGTATGCCATATACATATACGTGTCGAATATAATAATAATTGTAACTAACAAATATACATATACGAACGAAAGAATGAAAGAATGATAGAAATGAAGAAAGAAAGAAAGAGATCGAGAAAGCTGAAACACCGGACGTCTCCGGTGAATTAACTAATTAATTAATTAATCAACTAATTAATTAAATAATTAATCCATTCGTTAATTAATTAGGAAAATAAGGAATAAGTGAAAAAAAGAAGAAAGAAAAGAAAAAAAGCTTCGTTCATTCGCGATAAACGTTTCGGAGAGAAAGAGAGAGAGAGAGAGAGAGAGAGAGAGAGAGAGAGAGAGAGTCGAATCGACATTTTCATGTATAGTTATGTAAACATACATTATATAGGTATTTTGTATGTTATATAAACATACATTATATAGGTATTGTATAATATAATATAATATCGCCATTTCTACTCCTCGTGTATTTGATTATTCGCGATAAAATATAATATAAATATCACAGTATTTTTTTTTTTTTGTTTTTTGCCAATTGGTGATACGCCTTTATATATGGGTATTCCTCGCACAATCAAATTCAAGATCTATTTCATTACGAGCTGGGTTGGGGGAGGGGGGCAGGGGGGGGGAGGGAAAGATCGTATTTTACATGGAGAAGTTCCTAAATTTGTTGAGAACGTTCTGATGAGATATTATCGAAAGTATCGGAAAGGAAAAATAGTTATCCACGAATTTCGCCTCTCAGCGAGAGAAATAATAAAAATAATAATAATAATAATAATAATAATAATAATAATAATAATAATAATAATAATAATAATAATAATAATGATAATGATAATGATAATGATATATTATTAATATTAATAATAATAATACTTATTATTATAATTATAATAATAATAATAATAACAGAAATAATGATACATATAATGATTTCTATTCGTATTATACGTGCTATCGAAATACAGTATCGTTAAAGTTTTTAAACTCGAGATCACCATACTAACGAACATAATTACAACTTCCTTTTGATCGTTAATAAATAACTATAATAGTCGTTAAATAAATAACATTGAAATTCTTCGCTGTAAAATCATTAAAGTCGTACCTTACATACGACGAGCCTTTGATGTGATTGGACGAAATTTTCTAAGTGCTGAAAAGGGAAAAGAGAAAAAAAAAAAGAAAAAAAAGGAAAAAAGAAAAAAAAAAGAAGAAAATAAGAACGCAAAAATAAAATAAAAGAAATAAATAAAGAATTAATTAAAGCAAATAAACAAATAAGTAAATAAATAAATAAATAAACGAATCTGAAGACTTTGAAAACGTGTGAAAGTATTAACGTTTAAGGAAGGACCATCGAAAGGGATATACGAGAGGAGAATTAAAAAGGGACGGGAGGGGGGACGAAAAAGAAAAACCAAAATGAAAAAACGAAAAGGAAAACAAAAAAAAAAAAAGGAAAATTACAACAAGAACGAAAGAGAAGGAGCATTAGAAAAGGGGAAAAAGAAAAGTTAGTAGTAAATAAAAGAAAAATAAATAAACAATTAAAATAAATTAATAAATTAATTTAAAAAAAAAAAAAGAAAAAAAAGAAAAAACATACAAACCTTATTGTGTACTTAACGAATGTCGTACCGGGGCATTCGTTTGATCATTAAAATACAAATTCGAAAATACGCGTTATTATTATTATTATTACATGCTCATATTCGAACGATTCTACGAATAAAAAGGAGGCACGATATACCGATACAATGATATACAGAAATAAATAATGTTCTTTTATTAAGTAACTACAATTTACCGTGATTTTAATCTTTATATCTACGAGTATACTCACAAGACTGAATATATATCCCATGGTACAGAATAGAGAGAGAAAGAAAGAGAGAGAGAGAGAGCAGACAGAGACAGAGAAAGAGAGAAAGAGAGAGAAAAGAAAAAAAAAAAGACAGAAAGGAAATACATAATTTCAGTCGTCGTGATAAAATCAAGGCAGACAGACAGACAGACAAACGGGCGGAGAAACATACAGGAGGAGAAAGTGAGTGAGAGAGAGAGAGAGAGAGAGAGAGAGAGAGAGAGAGAAGAAATTTTCTACACGTTAAAGTACCGTCAATCGACCTCTCCCCGAACAAAATCATGAATTCTTTTACGAGAGGACACGAGAGAGTGAAAGAGAGAAAAAAAGATAGTGTCCAGAGGATTAAAACAAAAATGAGAAAAATAATGACGAAAGAAAAAGAGAAGAGAATAGAAGAAAAAAAAAATAGCAAGGGTGAAAAATCAAGATGGAGGACAAAGATGGAAATGACAAAAAAGAAAAAAAAGAGAAGAAAAAAAGAACAAAGAAATGATAATTGAAAAAAGGACAAGGAAGAGTCTATATATAGTGCTATATTTATACACTATATATATATATATATATATATATATATATATATATATATATATATATAAATGTATACTTTGATTTAAATTTTAAAGGAATTATACGAGTAGTTATAGAAAAATTATTGACGAATTCATTCGATCGTTATTAATCGTAATATCTTATAAAAAAAAATGGAAAATTAGAGAAAGAGAGAGAGAGAGAGAGAGAGAGAAGAAAACAGATAGAAAGAAAAAAGAGGGAAAACGGTATTAATACGTGAGAGTGAAAGAGAAAGAGAGATAAAGAGAGAGAGAGAGAGAGAGAGAGAGAGAAAAAAAAAAGAGAGAACAAATGCGTAGGCGCTAAGTAATATTAACCCCTTCACGCTCGGATGGCGCCACGCAGGAAGCAAACGATTTTGCTCATCAAGCCTTGAAAATCCGGACATTGCTACTTTATCGTGCTTAGAGATTAACGCTGCGATTAAAGGAACTTCGTTGAGGTGTATTTTTAAGATATTTTTTGGTTTTCTTTTCTTTCTTTTCTTTTCTTCTTTTTTCTTTTTTTTTTTTTTTTGTTTTTTTTTATTTTTCATAGGTCATAAGTAAAAAGAAAATAATAACGATCAACAAATCGAGACGATTTGAATGAAAGGTCTAAAGTTGAAATGAAAGGGTTGATGAGACGAATACGTTTCTTTTCTTTTCTTTTTTTTTTTTTTTGGTCTTTTTTCCAACCAATCGTGAGTCGAATGGTCGATATTTTTTTTTCAGATCGAGATTCATATTTTTTGCACTTCCTTTGAAATAATTGAAATTGATATTGATACGGAAAGTGGTCATTCGATACGACGTTAAATTTTATGGAATTAAAAAAGAAAAAAAAAACAAAATAAATAAAAGATAAATAAATAGGAAAAAAATATATTAACAAATATTTGGAAGACGAGGAACATGAAATGCTCGTTTTGTAATAAGGATAACAAAAATGTTTCTCGATCGTACTTTCATATTTATTTATTTATTTTATTTATTTATTATTATTATTATTATTATTATTATTATTATTATTATTATTATTCTTTCTTTTTTTTTTGTTCTCTCTTTGACGAGAGATAAAAGTACCTATCTTCTTCGTCCAGTTAGTTTTAACTTTTGACAAAAACAATATTAGAAAATAAAACGATCAAACGAAAATATAAAAATAGAAAGGAAAATCTGAATCCTACGGAAATTTGCAGAGAATTTAAACGGAAAAAATTTCATCTTCCCAAAATGAAAACTTTTTCTAAATGAAAATAACACTTTCGAAAGTTTTAGAATTTCTTATAAAAAAAAAAAGGAAAGGAAAACAAAAAAAAGAAAAAAGAAAAAGAGAGGAATGAGAAAATAGTGAGTGAAAAAGAGAGAGAGAGAGAGAGAGAGAGAGAGAGAGAGAGAGAGAGAGAGAAGAAAAAGAAGAAATAGCTTTTGCTATTACGAATGAACGGATCAATCTCGTCGATCAGATCGAAATCACGTAAGAGACAAGATGCGTAATATAACTTAAATAAATCAACGAAAAAGAGAAAAAAAAAAGAAATAAGAAGAAGAAGAAGACGAAGACGAAGAAGAAGAAGAAAAAGAAGAAATTAAATGGGACAAAGATACCGACGATTAGGAACAACGAACGACAACGACAAATACAAAGACAACAACGAATACGAGTCGTTTCGTTTACGTTGACCTATGGGGCTCTGCAGGTTTTAAAATCGAGAGGGGACAAGATTGAAAAGTTCACGCCATATAATATATCAGACGATAAAAAGTTTCGATCTTCTCCGATGTGTAATATTTTTTTTGTTTTGCATGAGCAAAAGTATGTGCGTGCATGCATGTATGTATGTATGTATGTTTCTATATAGAATTCGTGCGCGTGCGTGTACATGCACACGTCAGTGTATCTACACAGTGCGTGCGTGATGGTGGATCCCAGTATGTGTGCGTATTGCGTGCGAGTGTTCTTTTTTTTATATTTTTTTTTTTTCTTTTTTCTTTTTTTTTTATCTGTCCAAGGTTCGGCAATCGTGATCGACAATCGTGATCGACATAATTACGGGAGCGGAAAAAAGATCGATCGTTTCGATTGGACGGACGTCTGCGTTCATACGGCCTTGAGATGGTCCATTGGCTCGTGGGGAAAAGAGAAAAAAAGAGAGAGAGAGAGAGAGAGAAAACAAAAAAAAGGAAAAAGAAAGACAGAAAATAAAAGGATACAAAATAACGCCTCGCTACGTCCGTTTTGTCATCGACGCGGTCTCGACCTTTTTTTTCTCCTCTGTTTTTTTTTTTTTTCCGTTTTATTTTAATCCTTCGTCGTTCGTTTCTTTTTTCTTTTTTCTTTTTTCTTTTTTATTTATTTTTGATTTGCAAGATCGGTCCTTTATTCTTTTTATTTCTTTTTCTTTTTTTTTTTTAATTTTCTCTCTCTCTCTCTCTCTCTCTCTCTCTCTCCCTCCCTCTCTCTCTCACACTCTCGCTCTCGCTCTCGTTCTCGCATTCTCACGCTCTCTGTTGGTCCAATATCCCACAAAAAAAAAATTTGACGAAGATCGCACGAAACTATTATCTTCGAAAAATATGATCGAATTATTTTACGAGTGATTATTTTTTAAAGGGAAGAACGCTTTCTTTTTTAACATTCAATTACAATCTCGTCGAAAAAAGAAAAAGTAATTGACAGATGTCAACCCATAAGAATGAAAGCTTGCTAATTTATTGAAATTTCGCATATGTGTGTGTGCGTGTGTGTGTGTTTGTTTGCGTGATATATTTGAGGATTGAAAATGAACTTGATATACGATATATATTATTGTCAAGAATAATTTCATCAAAGGAAAAAAAAAAAGAAAAGAAAAAATAAAAGCACAGAACATTAATAATAATAAAAATAATAATAATAATAATAATAATAATAATAATAATAATAATAGTAATAATAATAATGAAATATAAACGAAGTAAAAAAAAGATGTTTAAATATCGTACATGTCAATACGTACGTATATACGTGTGTGTGTGTGTGTGTGTATATAGGGTTGACCAAAAATTTTGTAGGTGATTTTTTAAAATTAATTAATCCTCTTCGATACTCTTTAGGGCAATTTTGATTATTTTTTTTTATTATAAAATAACAAATCTAAATAGATTTTGGCCAATATAAAAAATTTTGTTCCACCCTGTATATGCAATAGACGTATTTCTCGATGCCGAGATGTCTGATTAGAGAAAACCATAAAGATTAATCTTCTCGCCTTCGTCATTTTAAACGACTTCTTCTCCGAACTAGAAAATCACCGATGAACGACGTCATTTATTTTAAAAGTATAATACTTTTAATGGGGAGTAGCACGATACGCCTCGATTTCGCCTACGATTATTAGTCCTTTACGTCCGTTTCCTTTTTTAATCTTTTTACTTTTTTATCTTTTTTCTTTTTCTTCCTTTCTTTCCTTTCTTCTTTCTCTTTTTTGTTTTTCCCTTTGAATTCTCCGTGTTCTTGCATACGTTTTTTTTTTCTTCTTTTCAAATTTACCATTAACGTAAATTATATTTTTCTATGAAAATTCTATAGAAAAAGTAATTCGTTTCACGTGCCCCGGCTATGTTCGCACGATTAAATAAAATCAAAAAGAAAAAAGAAAAGAAAAAAAAAGAAAAAGAAAAAAGAGAGAAGGAAAAACATCATTATTATAAAATATGTATTTAAAAAATCCGAAAAAAAAATTGGTAATATCAAAATTAAGAATACGTTATATCCGAAACAATAAACGTTAATACATAATAATGATTCTCATGAAAAATTTGATACTTTAATAATTACATAAGTTGCATGTGCATTGTGAATGTTCGAACATTAGTATACTCGTGACAGTGTCTCTCTCTCTCTCTCTCTCTCTATCTATCTCTCTCTCAACAATGTGTTAACACACTTTTAACTATGACGTAAATATATTCTTTTTATTCGTCTTCACGTAAGCAATTTATTTTAAAATTCGCAACACTACATATTTCCAATTAAGATTCTTTACGTTTTCCTTAATAAATTTTCTTGTTTGCATGTTTCTTCTTTATCTTTCGGTCAATTAAAGAAGTAAAAATATTAAACTTTTAATTTTCTTTTTTTCTCTTTTATATATATATATATATATATATATATATATATATACATATATTTATATTAACATTTAAGTAAAACTATCTTCGTTGTTCCAATGAATCACAAAAATGATACGCACGAAAATAATTATGTAATTATATTCGTCAAATTTCAATTGAGACACCATAAATCAAGCATTTAACATATTTGGACATATCGAAAAGGATATAGTCGTAAGAACAATTCGAAGCTTTATCAAGCGTTTGGCTGTTTATCTGAGAATTATAAAAAAGAATCGAACAAAAAGAAAAAGAAGAGAAAAGAAAAAAAAAGAAAGAAACAAAAAGAAAATCGTGTAGAGACGAAGAGAAAAAGGATATTTTTTCGTTCCTCTTTCCTCTTGCGAGGTGCTTCATTAGATGTATTTCTATCTATCTGTAGGATAAAAAAAAAAGTGCGATTTTTGGTTTTCTTTTTTATTATTTTTGCTTTTCTTTTTTTCTTTTATTTTTCTTTTTTTTTTCTATGATAAAAAAAAAAACAAAGATTTATTCTTATTATTATTCTTATTATTATTATTGTTATTGTTATTATTATTATTATTATTATTATTATTATTATTATTATTATTATTATTATTATTATTATTATTATTAGCAAAATTATTAGATTAAATTAGGAAAGAATATTCGAAAGCCAAGAAACGCCAATCGCCATTTTGACTGTGATCCTCGGCGGCATATCGTATCACGTGATACCTATTATCGATTTTTAAAAGAAGACGAAAACGAAATCAACAAAAATGATAAAAATAAAAAAAAATAAATAAATAAAAAGAATAATAAAAAAAAAAGAATATCAGAACAGAACGAAGCCCTTTTGACTGTTACGATGTTTCAGTTTTTTCTTCTTTCTTCTCGTAGGCGCATCAACGATAATGTAGGACATGATTAAAAGAAAAAAAAAAAAAAGCGAAGAAACACACAAAAAAAAAACAAACAAACAAACATACAAAAAAGATCGTTGTTATCATTTCTTCTTTTTTTGTTTTTCCATTTTGCCGAAACTTATAACGCCTATGTATGGTATATCAATCTTTATGAGTGCTCTTTCAACGTAAAGAACACTTATGAACATTGAGTATTATTATTTCTTAGTTTAATTATTGCAAACTAGATTGTGTTATGTAGGAAATACTTATATATATATATATATATATATATATATATATATATAGAATTTGGTGCGCGCGCGAACTTGATTGTACGCGACGGATGCGTCTTTGTATGTAACGAAATGTGTCCATGAATGGAAAGTAAAAAGAAGTTAATTGTGTACGTAAAGCTTATGCATATAATACCGGCTGATTAGTTAGATTTCTTGTTTCATTGAAGCCCATTTATTTTTTTCTCCTTTTTTTTGTATTATTATTTTTATTATTATTTTTTTTTATTATTATTATTATTATTTTTATTATTATTATTATTATTATTATTATTATTATTATTATTATTATTATTATATTATTATTATTATTATTATTATTATTATTATTATTATTATTATTATTAATATTGTTAGAAATACTCTTAGATGATCAACGTAATTTTTATGGTATTTATTATGTGATATAGCACTACTTACTATTAATATTACTATTAGTTTTATCAATACCATTATTATTAATTATTTTCATTATTATTATATTATATAATAATAATAATTATTGTTATTATTATTATTATTATTATTATTATTATTATTATTCTTAATACTAGAGTTACTATTACTGCCGCTATCACTGCTACTGCTATTAATACCATCAACATCATTTCTAACGACTAACATATTATATAAACTTCCAAAAATTAATTTTTTCTAACGCCGTTGCAGTAAATATTTCTCAATGAGTTTTTCTTCTTGAAGATCGATGAACAAAAGATATTTCAAAATAAAAATAAAAAAAAAAGAAAAAAAAAAGAATAAAAAAACAGAAGAATGAAATAAAATAAAAGAAAAGAAAAAGAATGAGGAAAAAAAAAGTAATAATAACGAAGAAAATAAATGTCCGCTTTACGATCGATGGTTCTCCCAGTAATTATCTAACACACAAACCGATGCCGTTTGTACAGGGTGTCTCGAAAGTCCCTATCTATCTCGAACGAATAATGGGAATTTAAACGAAAAAAAAAAATAAATAAATAAAAAAAAAACGTGGTTTAAGGACATGAATAAAGAATATATTTATATACATATGTACAAAGATATATTTAATTGGACAATTTATATAAATTACACAAAAATTCGTAATATCATGATTTTAACTTTTGTTTTTTCTTTCGTGTTTTCTTTTCTTTTTCTTTTTTTTTTTTTATTCCTTTCTTTTTCCTTTCTTTTTTCTTTCTCTCGTTTCTTCGTATACACTAATTTGCACTCGCGGAAGTATGTATGTACATATCTTTTTTGACAGCGTAGAATTTAAAAGCAGAGGGAAAAAAAAGAAAAAAAGAGAAAAATAAAGTCTACCAATTAGTCACTGAAATAGATAGTGACTTTCTGGTACACCCTGTATATGATAGAGATAAGCCATTGCGTGTATAATTTGGAAAAGATACGAAATATTCTTACTGTCTTCGATTGTTATTTCGAAATAAAGCAAGAATTGTTTATTGCGTCCGAGCCAATGCTAATTAGTCCTTGGTTAATGAATTAGGAGAACTAAATGGATTTGGAATGAAAAAAAAAAAAAAGAAAAGAAAAGAAAAGAACGGAAATATCAAAACAAAAAAAAAAAAAAAAAAAGATAAAAAAAGAATTTTTCCAATTCGAAATTTACTCGAAAAATTAATTGTACCGTCACTTTGTGTTGTTTATTTTGCTTTATTTTTCTTTTTTCTTTTTTTCTCGTTTTCTTTATTCCTTAGAAACTGAAAAAATTCAGAATTAAATTATCTTAAAAATAAATCGATCGATATCTAACAAGAAAAAACGAATGATTTATACTTATCACTCGCGCGTGCGACACGCGTGCCAAAAAGAAGGAGGGAGTGGGACGAAAGGAAAGAAAAAGAAAAAAAGAATATTACATAAATAAAATAAAATAAAATAAAATAAATAAATAAATGATGAGGGAAAAATAAATTACGAGTGAGAGAGAAAATGCGGCGAGCGATGTGCCACGTGACTACAGGCGATGATCGTAAGCAATCGATTATAAATATATAAATAAACAAAGTAAATCTATATATATATATATATATATATATATAAATATATATATTATAAATATTATTATAAATGTTACGGCGAATTAAGCGAATTATTAATTATTATTGTCAGTTGATACGTCGCGCTCGAGTAAAGAGTTACTACGGAAAGGCGACAATGTAAAAACTGTTTACGAGTGAATGGTGAATAAAAAAAAAATAAATAAATAAATAAATAAATAAATAAAACAAAAAAAAAGAAAAATAACATTAATAATAATATAATGCGATAAGAGTTTTATCTTTATTTGTCAATTCTTTTTGACATACAGAACGGTATATGTACATATATGAGTCGTTTCTTTTCTCTTTATCTCTATCTCTATCTCTCTTTCTCTCTCTCTCTCTCTCTCTCTCTCTCTCTCTCTCTCTCTCTATCTATCTATCTATCTATTTATCTATCTATCTATCTATTTATTTATCTATTTATCTATTCATCTATTTAGCTATTCTATTTATCTATCTATCTATCTATCTATCTATCTATCTATCCATCTATCTATCTATCTATCTATCTATATTTCTCTTTCATTCTCTCATTTATATTATTCGAAAGAAAATAAATTCCAGTCTTTGATAGACCTTCGTTAAATCAAAAGGATCATCAGGTATGGTACAGTATATACATATATGTATATATATATATATATATATATGTATATGTATATTTATACGTATATAGATCATTAATCGTCTCTTACGTGTCCAACGTCAAGGTATATCCTTCTTTCTGTATCAGAAAGGTCTCGAAAAGTTTGATCAAATTTTCAATACCCTCGAGATAATTGTGGTCCAAGCCTGCGGTCTCATTTGGTGCAGGAAATACGTGAGTGAAATCGATCATGTTCACCCTGACCCAATTTTGTTTGTCCTCGTAGGTACTGCTAAGTTCGTTCAAAAGTGCGACGTATTCCTCCTTCATATTGGCAATCTCCTGATCGAAATTATTAACATGGGAATGAGTACGACATAATTTGTCTATCTTCGAATCTGGACCATAGGAATCGCTTCTTTGCAATAACGATACTTCACGATACGTATTATCCCTTTCGAATGAATTAGAACAATCCTTAATACCAAATTGTAGGCTAACGCTACGTTTCAATAATCGCGTCCTTTCTAAAACCTTCCTACGAAGATCTTGAATATTCTGAGATGATTCCTTTGATGAAGAGGAACTACCCTTTTCCAAATTCTTGTCGTTCGTTCCGCTACTCGACAACGTCGAAGAAAATGATTTGGCACGTTGACAATTTATCGATGATTTTTTCTTATCGTCGTTTCCAAAACGCTGATAATAACGTAATCTTCTGGCATCGTAAGCGATCAGTATTGAACTCGAATAAAAACGAAAGTTTTCTTGCTTACGAAATATAACGAGTATCTTCCAAAGTAGGGATAACAATTTGACGATCAATTGACGACATGCTGGCCTCTGCGGTGTCACGTTTAGAAAGATCTTCAATGCTTAAAGAAATATTGATTATTTTTTTCTTTTGTCTTTTTTCTTTTTCCATTCTTTTCTTTTTTTTTTTTTTGTTTTTTCTTTTTTCTTTTTCTTTTTCTTTTTTTTTTTCCTCGTACCTATGTATTTATGTGTGGTATGTATTTAAATACTATACATGCCTCTCATAAAGACTGATATAATATATAATACTTTCGAAAGCATTCTCAAAGTGAGATAACGCGTTCGCATATGCACAGACAGGTATGTAAAACTAAATTACATGTTGAAATTTAATTCATAACTTATGCATTATGTTACAAGGGTTTAGCCGAAAGTTCCTAAAAACCTCTCTAGTTTTACGATTTGAAAAACAAAAAAATGAGAAAAAAAGAAAAAAAAAAAAAAGGGAAAATAAAGGAACGAATATATTAGCCTAAAAAAGAAAAAAAGAAAAGAAAAAAAAAGAAAAATAAAAAGATCACAAGTCCGTAAGAAAGAGTAAACCGATTGTTATATTCGCTTAGGGAACTTTTGCTTCTAAACTTATACAATAATACATTTCATTTAATTCGAGCTAAACCAACGATCAAGTATTTATTATTAGTAAGACGGAAGAGGAGGAAAAGAAAAAGAAGGAGAAAAAAATTTTGTTTTTTCGTATCCGAAAATCAATACCGAGAATACTTTCGAGATCATATCTAAATGATTTTAGATTAAAATATTTTAAACATTAATTGTATCCGGATAGATTATGAGACGTTATCGCGATCTCAAATCCCTCCCGTCCCCCTCCCCCGTCCCCATCCCCATCCAATCCCGTCCCTCTCTTTGGATCTTATAAAACATCTCGTCAATACCTTCGACTACCGCTTGGGGAGTAAGTGTCTTGCCATAATTCTTGTCAAACTTCTTAAGCTCGCCACCCGAGAGACAATACACTTGAAAACCGGTAATGCAAAAGCCATAAGCTTCCTTCGATTGGGCGTATTTCTTTTCCTCGCTTATCCTCTTTTCTTCGCTGGCTAATGGATCCCACGTACGTTTGCCAATTTTTACATCCATCACACATGGTTCGGCCATGCCCTCTGTTATATCTTGAAGCACGACGAATTTTACATCTGTTGGAGGAACAAAAAAAAAAAAAAGAAAAAGAGAAAGAAAGAAATGAAGGAAAATTGGCAAGAGAAAATGGAACGACGACAAATTTATTATATAATATGTATGTATATATATAATGTATACGTATGTATCTATGTATATATATATATATATATATGTACTCTATCTTCAAAGATATAATATATGCATATACAGGTAAGTATATGTTATATTTGTATTATTAAAAAGATATATACATATATATTATTATTATTATTATTATTATTATTATTATTATTATTATTATATATTAATATAATACATATACAATACATTAATATAATATATACATATATATATATATATATATATATATATATTAAATAATAATAATAATAAAAATATAGAAAAAAAAATAAGAAAAAAGAGAGAAATAAATAATTTTAATCTATCATTACGTACTTTTGTCTGAGTATAATATCTCGGTCGTACCGAAATATTTCGGAACATAATTTTTCAATTCCAAGATAGTCTCGTCGCAAGAATTTTGCAAGTTCTCATAGAAAGATATTTCTCTCTCACCGAGATGAGGCTTCGTGATGGGCTTTAATACCCGTCCCAATGGTGCTCTCAACATACCTGCAAAAATGTTTAGATAGTTTTATGACGAGAGACGACGATTACATAAAGTTCCAATTGAAAAATAAGTGTGTTAATTATGATAACGCGATAGTATAAATTGATTCTTATTTAAATGCGATTCGTTTATTTAATAATTGACAATAAATACCTATCCTTTCCTTCGTACGAATCATTTTCTTTTCTTTTTTTTTTTTTTTATTTTTCTTTTTCTTTTTTTCTAATTCTTTTCTTCCCCGTTCTTTTTTCTTCTTTAATTTTCTTTTTTTCTTTTTTTTTTTACTTCATCGTTCGCTCGGTCAATCGGTCAATCGTTCAAAATTAAATTAACTAAAAAGAATGACTTAACGAATGAATAATAAGAGATAGCCGATTTATTTAAAATAAGAATAAAATAATTTATATCTTATATTATATAAAAGTAACAATTATTATCTTTCTTTCGACGATACAAAAATCGACTAACTCTCTAATAAAAGTAAAACTAACTACGTGATAGAAAATTACTCGAATATTTCATTTCCCCTTCGTCGTAATCGTAGAAAATCTTACGAATCGTTCGTTATCCAATGTAATTCGATGCAATAATGATAATTTTAATGACAATTGGATCATTATGAAACCGTGAAGAGATTAAAATGACGTCAGCTTACGAAGCTTACGACAGAGAAGGATCATTAGCGTATTAGTGTTTATTTACCTCTGAACGATCTAATTCAAAGAATATAAATTTCAATTAGATTTTATGGAAATAATTTTTACGATAAATGTTAGAGCTCGTAATCGATGAAATAAAACGAAAGAATACGATTATGACGTATTTAAACGAAACAAAAAAAAACATGTCTATATCTATATATATATATATATATATATATCTATAATTAAATAAATAAATAAATAATATATATATACCGTATAATTATTATATATTTATTTATTTTAATTAAATATATATTATTTAAGCAAAAACAAAGAAAAAAAGAAAACACAAAAAGAAAAGAAAAAAAGAAAAAGAA